>NW_004525093.1:95488-112835 GCF_000260255.1 Octodon degus
TACAGAAAGTGAAATAAACTCTTATGACTGAATGATGATTTATGTTTTGCTCGGGCCAAATAGCTGTTGAAGCCACGTACCACCACTGTCCCTGCTTAACATTCCTGTTTCTTTATTCTTCATAGTTTTCTAATGAACCAATTAGTATTCCTGAGTAAGAGTATAAAAAAGAGTCTTTCTATCAAAAGTACAAAGACCAATAAAACATCAACTCACAATGCAAATTGCTTACACAGCATTACGGATGCAGAGATAATGGCTGCTGCTCTTCAGTAGAACTGGCCCACTCCTTAAAAAGACAGCAGAAGATTCAATTGTCTAAAATACTTTGAAGAACAGTAATTAAATTCTTTAAACCATAAACATATCCCTCATCTACTGCGTTCCTAGGGAATACATGAGCAGAATCAATCATTCGCACATCTACTTCTGCTGTTTCTTGGCAACCAGTGGGAAGACAGTAGAAGACTTTCTCCAGGTGGGACAGTGTAATGCCATTGAGGTGTTTCTGTGACACACTTTTCCATCTGCTGTCCTGCTCTGAGTTTTTACCTTTCAAGGAAGTCTGACTGTGATGCTTTCTTTTTCTTTCTTTCTTTCTTTCTTTCTTTCTTTCTTTCTTTCTTTCTTTCTTTCTTCTTTCTTTCTTTCTTTCTTTTTTTTATCCACACAAGGAACAGGTTGTTTATTTTTTCTTCTAGTCTTGGGCTCAATACATAGACGGCTTCTCCTCACCCTTTGGGTTAAAAATTTTCTCCAGGTTGCTGCTGATGATGTGATAAAGCTCTGCATAGAAGGCCCTCAGGTCCAGCACCATGGCCCTGAGGTTCACATAGGCTGCCTCATCTCTCTCATGTACGAGGGCCCGGTAATCCATTACATGGCTCTCCTTGGAGGCCTTGGCCACAGCTTCCCCACATTCTGAGAAGTACACAGAAATGGTTGTCTGGAAGCCTTCTGCTTTGGTCTTGACTGCATTCACCCTTTGCAGAACTTTCTCCTGGATTGCTACCCCAAAATCATTTCCATCCTCAATCTTGGGGATCAGGTGCTGGATCCATGCAATCACCAGAAAGCACCTCTCTTTGAGAGTCCATACTTCTGGCTTAACTAGGGCAAGCAGAGCCAGGAGTTTCTCATTCCCAGGGAGAAAACCATACTTAGGGACTTCTTTCTTTTCCTGTTTATCTGTTTCCATCTCATCATCCTTGGGTGGAGGGTCTGGGACAGGGATGTCCAGTGGGGCCCGAAGGGAGGTCAAGTTTGCCACATTGAGGGAGTCCTCCTCCTCGAAAAGATTTTGTCTGAAGACATCTACCTGTTTGCGGGCCTCCTTGCTCAAGCGCACCCCACAAGGCTTGGCCATGCTGTTCTACTTGCTAGATCTCCCTGTCATGCTTTCTTGAGTACATTTTTCTCTGACAAGCAAACATCATGGACAAGTTCTTGCCTACTGCAGACCCTATTTTTCCACCCACTGTGGAGCTTGGCATATGAAAGTTATGATTATACTCCAGTACTGCTGGGTCTTATGGTGGCCCTTTGGACAAGAGTTTTTCTGCCAATGTTCTGTCATTTGATTTTGTAGTGGCTAGCTGAGATGAACCTTCATAAACAAAGAGTAAGGAACATGCACAAAAGTTAAGCTGCTTCTGGCTTTCAAACCACTGCAGAATTCTCTTAATCTTTTGAATACTGGCAGCAATTGCTGCTTTTCTTAAGCAGCAGCTATTATAAAAAAGCTTGGAGACTCCACCTTTATAATGTCTTTTGTTAAGCTTCTTCCAAAGTGCTGGTTTTGTGTCTCGTAGCTGTCAGAATGAACATGATAAACCCTCCTGCCAAGAACCAAGAACCCAGTCTCTTCCATTAATGGTTACTTGCTGACCTGCTGCTGAACCTTCTCAGATGAGGCAAAAAGATCACAGCTCTTTCATTCTATCTTTGCATCCATTATGCAAAGCTTAGTCAGTTTAAGGATAACCTCTTCCAGCTTTAGGTATAAATCATTTGGTGCAGTGGGTGCTGATCAGATACCGTAACATCTTGGCAAATGTTTTCATAGTTGTAGAAGAAACTATCCCTACAATCAGCAGCATAAACTGTTTTACAACATTCCAGCTCTCGTGGGCCCGTTGGAGGTGGCTGTAACTGTTTCAACACTGCCATCTGGATGTGGCAGTATTCCCACTTTGTCCTTCCTGTAGATGTGCCCGGCCACTTGATGTGAAAGTGGCACGCAGCAGTTCAGGAAGGGCAGCCTGCTGCCCACTGGCTGTGGGGTGCCCTTGGGGGCAGCGTCACTAGCCTGTGGGCTCCA
Source organism: Octodon degus (assembly GCF_000260255.1). Lineage (NCBI taxonomy): Eukaryota > Metazoa > Chordata > Mammalia > Rodentia > Octodontidae > Octodon > Octodon degus. The sequence continues at coordinate 97,809 of NW_004525093.1, forward strand.
CATTTCTTGGGTGCCGGGACTCTACAGCCTTGGCTATAGGCGGACAGAACAAGGAGGAATGGAGGCTGCAGGAGAAAAGGTGGAGGGAGGGGCTCCCAGAAAGCCAGGGTCACTCAAGTTTGGTGGCCAGGAGGCCCCGGGGTTTCCCGTGGCCGCTGCCAGCTGAGGACCAGGTATGGGGGCCCTTGGCGCCTGGGAGGCGCGGCGCTCCCTGCCCAACTCCCGGTGGAGTGTGGCTCCTGGCTCCTGCTGGGCACTGCTCCATGCTCCAGAGACCAATGAAATCCATTTGTGTAATACTATTTTATCTGCTTTGATTCAAAACTTACAGAATTTACGTCTCTTACTTTCCCAAGTATCAAACTCTTTGGAATACTGTATTTTACAATAAGTTTGTAGGTTGAATTCCCCAAAATTATTCATTAAAAACAGTTTGGATTATTTGAACATCTTTTATTTTCTGTATTATTATGGAGTTGTTTCTTCAATCTATATGAAGAATTGGAATTTGACTGATGGTTAATTGAATTTATGGGGGAATTGGGGAGGTTTAAAACTATTGAATCTTTGCATTCATGAAAATAACATGTTTCCATTTATTAAACTTTCTTTAATTTCTGTGAGTAATACTTTGAGCTTTTCCAAAGAAGTCTTGGGCATATTTAATAATAGAAAATAGCAACTCAATATGTAGGAGAAATCATTCAAAATACACATGTTGCTCAAAGTCTATCTGTCTGTCTGTCTGTCTGTCTGCCTATGTATCTATGTATCTATGTATCTATCTATGTATCTATCTATGTATCTATCTATCTATCTATCTATCTATCTATCTATCTATCTATCGTGTATCTAGGTTTCTATATATCTGTGCTCTGACAACTCAATAAAAGCATGAATTTTAAAATGAAAATAAGACTTGAGCTGGGTTTCATAAAAGAAAATATGTGAACAGGAGAAGATGCTCTTCCCCAGGGTTCAAGAAAATGTGGCCTATGCACTAAATCCAGGTACTCATTCTGAGGAAGTTCCATTGAAGCAGTGCCATTTGTTTATGAGGAGCTTTTTGCATGCTTCATTGGCAGAGATGAGCAGTTGCAACAGAGACTGAATGGTCTTCAAAACTCAAAATTCAATATTTACTGTGTGATCTTCTCTGGAAAAAGTTTGTTGATGCATGATCTGCATCACACTTATCAGAAAAAAGGCAAGTAAAAACCACATAAGATACCATTATATGGCCATTATGTGTGAAAGCTGATGGAAAACCCTGACCCTCCAGTGCTCTGGCTAACGTGGAGAGGTGATGCACGGGCAGGTATGCTTCAGTGTGAGGGATTCAGCCTGACCTGACATGGATAAGGGAGGAAGGGACGCACTGGTCAGGCAGTAACTCGGCCTGAGGTCCAGTGTGTGCCTCTGAAGGGCCCACAGGGCATGTGAGCTGTGTATGTCACATATGGGGAACCCCGCTTTTCACTAAAAGGTGTTAGGGTGATACACCTAACACCCTATCCAGTTCCTCCAGATGCCTCTGAAAAAAACACCTCAGCTGACAGCAGCAAATACTCTAGCTCGCCTTAGCAGGGCAAAATCTCCTTTCATCTAGAGTAATTATTCGTCCAAGAAGAAGATTCAACCACTACTTACTTCAGTGAGGTGGGGATTGCTGAACAGAAACCCTTCATCTGATGAACGGATAAAGGCAATACACGCCGTGGAGCACAACTCAGACGTAAAGGATCCTCCTGAGTCATTTGTAGGAAAACTGATGCCCCTCGAGCCCGTAATTGTAGCTGACGTTAAGCAGATACATGTGTATTTGCATCACACAGTTTCTCTTGCTTGAGAAACCAAACTCTATAGACTTAACAGAGAAAATAAAAGAAGGATGATAGCATGCATCCAGACAGATTTCGTGGAGATGAAAAGGGAGCCTGGATCCAGAAGACATGGAGAAGGAAACGGCACTGAGATGCGACGTGCATGTGTCACAGACACAAACAACACAAACTGAAATATAAAACAAAGTCCATTCATAGAAACAAAATCACGGGAGTTGTTCACAGGAGGCTGTACTCTCCCTGTGCAGCCACTCAGGGGCAGCGCTGCTTTAGGGTAGATCAAGGTCTCTCACACAGGCTCAGGCAGCCAGAGATTATTGCTTTAAAAGGTAACAAACCTCCTCCTCTGTGTCACTTATTTCTATTCATGTTTAATTTATGCATGTATCTCCCCATTCACTAAATAATGTCTAGGTAAAAAAAATAAGACTTAGAGCTCAGGGCCATATGACCATTTCTGATATGAGGGCAGCATGGCCTCACTCGTGTACCACTGAATCGGCAGCCATGCTGATTTAACTGAACTGGAATTTTCTCCTACATTCTCTTTACAGGGAAATTCACTCATGACTTATGGGCATACTTTAAGCAATTTTTCTCCTTAAACCCTTCAGTGATGTGGTCCAGAAGCAGAATTCATCTCTGCCTCATTCATCTTCTCTGGACACTCAGCGCTCTCCCTGAGTACTGAGCCGAGGCTGTGGGCTGGGTCTCATCTTCCTTGCATGAGGTCCAGGGACTGCCCATGTGGCTGGAGCATGTAGGAGCCCACACATGTGCATCAAGACCTCCTCTTCTTCAAGTTCACTCTCCAGGTATTGAGGATTTGCAGCGAGTCATGGTCTGAAAATACCAAGTGGAAACTTCCAGAAATAAACAATTGACAAGGTTTTCAAATTACACATAGTCCACAGCAGCCTGTAGGATTTCCTGCCTCCCTTCTTGGTGTGTCCTGGGACGTGCATCGTCATTTTGCCCAGCAGAACCAGGCTCTGTGCTGTGTGATCATTGGTCACTTCATAGCCCTCTCATCAGAATTGCTATCCACACTGTTTGTGTTTATGCAATTCTTATTTTACTTAAAAAGTGTTTGAAAGTGCAAAATTAAATGTGCTGGTAATGTGGATTCAGAAAAGAGAAAACACAAATTGCTTCCCTCAGGTGAAAAAATAAAAGTTATAGTGTAGGTATAGGGAAAACATAGGATTGTGTTACATCCACTGGGTCCGGGACCTGTGAGTCCCCAGGTTCACCTGAGCCAGGTCTGTCACTGTCTCTGCTGTAGAACAATGAAGAGCACTCAGAGAAGGCCACACACAGCAAAGTCATGTCATTGTAGTTATTGCAGGAGGAAGCATGGCAAAGCCACTTGGGAGGAGTGGGGCACTCAGAGCTGTGGCACCAAAGACTCTGGGGGGGCGTGTCCTGTTTATGGAGTAGGAGTCCCATCACCACCCCCGACAGGGGCAACACTGGATGGACTGGATGCTGGCTTGTTGATAGGAGTTCAGTCCTCGGGCTAATAGGGGAATCTGGGTGGGAATGGCGACCTGCACTAGCAGGGCTAAAGCTGCCTGCCCAGAGCCTGGCATCAACACCACAAGCTGTCAGCTTCAAATCATAAAGCTGCTTGAAAGTTCCTGTTGCTCATAGCCACACAGAGGCTGCATTTTCTACCCTCTCACAGGGGCCTGAGTCTGTCCTACAGTTTGATTCTATTTGTGGTTTCAGACATTTACTTGAAGTCTTAGAAAGTAATTGCCACAGATAACGGAGGATGTGCTAGGCACATAGAAGCATCAAGCAATTTTGAAACTTCCCATTTGAGTGGGGGATAGAGCTCAGTGCACAATGCCTGCCTGGCAAGCATGAGGTCATAAGTTCAATTCCTGGTACAAAAATCTCTTCCTATTTGACATTGCTGCAGGGATTCAACAGATTGAGCAACAAGCAGCATTTTTTCCTGTTGCATTATGAAGGTGCTTTTCATTGGTTAGAGCTGATCTGACGTACAATATACACGCAGAAAATCCATTCTGTTCTTGAGGAAAACAACCTTCCTCATGCCTTTTAACTTTTTAAACTTTTACAATAACTGAGACTGTCCCTCCTTTCCAGGTTGCTTTAGAATTTATCAGTATTTGCCACTATGCCCCAATGGCATAAACATGTATAAAAAAATTGATTCTTCATATTTTCATTTTTACCCATGAGAATAAAAAGATTCATTGCCTATTCAAACTCAGGATATGAGTTACAAAAATACTTTATTTTTGAAGAGCCACATTCTCATATCTTCTGAAGTCAGAAAAATGTTCTGTTCCTCTCTTATTAGGTTAAAACTTCTCCAGAGTAGATTGTTCCAGGATAGTCCATGATTTTCCCTCAGATATATTCTTTGCAGTACTTAATTAACCAGATTTGCAGTTTATAAAACCTGCACAAAATTGGCTTTACCTTAAATATCTTCTATCATTTCTTACAGTCATGAAATATGAGCACAACTACTAGACTGTAATGGGACTTGGTTCCCTGAGGACAAAAAGACAAGGAGAAATATATTCTGTGACTTCAGATTATAATGGAATATCATGCCCCTGTGTGATAGCAGTAGACTTTAGGATTCATAAGAAAGTGAAACACCCTCCTATGGATTAATCCTTTGGATTGATTGGATTTCTCATCTTTCATTGCTTTAGAATAAGGGGATTTCTATTGGCATAGCTGTTACAATGTGAGTTTTAATATTCTAGAAATTGGGAAGAAAGTGTAGAAAGAGATTAGTAGAGAAAAATTGTAAATGGATGCTTCTCTGTATACACACAGTTTATTTCTGATTTTGAAAAAAGACATTTGGCCAAGGATGGAAAGAGTTTCCTTTGACAGAATAAGCTTTAAGTGAAAACACCTGCAAGTGGGTGGAGCCCATTGAAAGAATGAAAGTGAGTGTGAGTTTAGAGCCAGAGCTTCAGCTGTCTGGGAAGACAGAGGACTGCTGGAGTTCATACTGAGCCCTGGCTTTGGGAGGAATGGTCAGGATTCTGGGAGCATCAGTTCTAGTCCTAGGACTTCACTGGACATGTGAGTGGTGGAGAAGAATCCCCAGGGCATGGTATTAAGTTGAGGGAATGGGAACACTGGAGAACAGGAAAAAGCATGCAAGCAGAAGCTTTAGAGGGAAACTACAATGTCAGGGCCTCATGACTTCTTTAAAATCTTTCTAAGCAGGGGTGAATGGACAGCAGAAGAAAAATGACCAGCAACAGGTGAGACAAAATCCTCAGTGGCTGACAGTCCAGGAGAGAGAGATTTCAGTACTGAACTGCACATACCAGGATGGTGCATTTCCATTTGACTACTTCCCGTGGTACCGACAGCTCCCTGGCAAAGGGCTTGAATTACTGATAGCCATACGTCCCGTTGTGAATGAAAGGGAAGATGGGAGATTCAAAGTGCTCTTCAGAAAAGCTGCCCGGGAGCTCTCTTTGCACATCAAGAATACTCAGCCTGTAGACTCAGCCACCTACTTCTGTGCAGCCAGTGCACAGCGCTCTGCAGGCACCTGCAGCCTGCACCCAAACCTGCCCTGTGGCTCCAGCAAAGGGAAGTGGGTTCAGGGGGTGGAACAGAAAACAAAGAAAAGAAAAACAAATGGGAACAGAACTTTGTGAATAAGGAGGGGAAGAGGGGTTGAAGGCAGGGAATCAAATGGGAAAAAAGAGAGATCAAGATGTATCCTGTGCAGGTACAAATAGGTCGCAGATGCTTTGCAGCCATGGGAAGAAGGACAGCAAGGCTGAATGTGATCATGCTCGGGGCCTCAGAAGCCTCATCTGTCTGAGCCCCGAGCTGAGCAAGTACAGCGTATTTATTGAGAGGCTTAGAAAATACAGATCACTGAAGAAGGGCAGCATACAGGAAGCCCTCTAGGTCATGAGATCCTGCCCAGTCATGCACTGCAGTTATCCTAAAACTTTAAAGGACAGAAGATTTTCTCCTCTGCTCTCTGAAGACATTCTGAGAATACAAACAGGATCGCTCTGTCCAGACAGCTTGCCGTCAGGTGAATATCCTCTGTGATACATTTATCTATGTTACCTTTAAGTGTCCCTCTGTGTGTGCCCCTGACTTTTCATGTCACATTCTTTTTACTAGCCCATGACTGAGCCTGCCCCAGCACACCTTAACTAGCTGCATGTGTGAGAAGTGGATTTCTAAATAATTTTGTATTCAAATGTTTTAAAAAGTGAACACATTCATTTGGAGAACAAAATCTAATGTATGAGTAAATGGAATTTACAGATCAGCTAATAAAAAGACATAGAGACAGAGAGTTTATCCTGCCTTCCTGCTGAATCAAAATATTGGACTTGGGCCAGCCAAATAGCTCAGCAGCTTAAAGCACCTGCTTACACCTACACAGTGGCAGAGGTTCGATCCCCAGGCCTGCCGTGTCAGCCTCGCCCTCAGAACAGGTGAAGAGGGCCACTGAGACTGGGCGTGGTGGCACGCCTGTCATCCCAGCTCTTTGGGTGACTGAACACAGACGTATCACTAAGAGTCCGATCTACATAGTGAGACCCTGTAGAACCCTTACTAAAAAAAAAAAAAAAAAAAGTCGAATACAATGAATCAGAACAAAAGTATGGAAAGGGAAAAAGCCTCGAAAGGGAAAAAGCCTCAAAAGCCAAGAGGACGAGAACTCCGCCTCTTCCCTACGACACCAGCGGAAGCAGACTGCGCGCTGGTGAGACTGACGTGTGCGCTCGTGACCTCCAGAATTCTAAGAACTCTTTGCATTGATTTTGACACCATTTGTGTAATTTATAGCAGCAAAACAAGAAAATAATAAAAACAGTAATAGTAAGCACTGAGAAGTAAACGTATACAGAATAGGGATTAAAATTAAGTACAATATTTTCCAATAGTTTTTAAAGATATTTAAAAAAGAAACAATTTTAAAGAAAAAAACATATTGAGTGCTGGAGCTGTTGCTGCCTAGTCTGGATCTGAGAAGCGCGTGCCCCAACACATGTCCCACATGCATTTCTGGTTTCTTTTGGTTCTAAGTCCAAGATGGCCAGTCTCAAGATCAGCTGGTTGTGAAGCTCTTTAAGGAAGAGCAGGTGCCCAGAATAAGATCCCGGTTGTCGGGGCTGGTGCTGTTGCCATGGCCTGTACCATCAGTATCTTAATGAAGGACTTGGCAGATGAACTTGCTCTTGTTGACATCATGGAAGACAAACTGAAGGGAGAGATGGTGGATCTCTTTTCCTTAGGACACCAAAAATTGTCTCTGGCAAAGACTATAATGTAACTGCAAACTCCAAGCTGTTTATTATCACTGCTGGAGCACATCAAAGAGGGAGAGAGCCATCTTAATTTGGTGCAGTGTAACGTGAACATAGTAAAGTTCATTATTCCTAATGTTGTAAAGTACAGTCCCAAATGCAAGTTGCTTGTTGTGTCCAATACAGTGGATATCTTGACCTATGTGGCTTGGAAGATAAGTGGCTTTCCCAAGAACCATGTTATCAGCAGTGGTTGCAACCTAGATTCAGCCATATTCCACCACCTGATGGGAGAAAGGCTGGGCATGTACCCACGGAACTGCCATGGCTGGATCCTCAGGGAGCACGGAGATCCCAGCATCACTGTGTGGAGTGGCATGAAGGTTGCTGGTGTCACCCTGAAGAGTCTGCACCCTGAGTTAGGAACTGATGGGGATAAGGGGCATTGGAAAGAGGTTCACAAACAGGTGGTTGACAGTGATCAAACTAAAAGGCTGCACATCGTGGGCCATTGGAATATTGGCGGCAGATTTGGCAGAAAGTATAATGAATCTTAGAAGGGTGCATTCAATTTCTACTGTGATTAAGGGGCTCTATGGAATCAAGAATGATGTCTTCCTTAGTGTCCTTTATGTCCTGGAACAGAATGGGTTCTATGATATCTTGAAAGTCACTCTGACTCCTGTGGAAGAGGTACATTTTAAGAAGAGTGTGGATACCTTGTGGTTAATCCAGAAGGAGCTGCAGTTTTAAAGTCTTCCAACGTCAACACGTCACTGTCTAGACTACAGGAGGGTTTAGTTAGAGTAGTTCCCACTGTCCTTTTTATCTGACATGTGATTGAAGCCACACTATTAAGATGGCCTGGAGAAAACATCAGTTTCCAAAAGTTGGAAGTAGATACGTTTCACAAAACCCCACAGCTCTGTCCTGATGCCGGATGGTGCTACACTTGTAGTGCTGGTTAGTGTGACATAGCCCAGCGTATCTGAGACACCTCGCTGCGCAGGCTCCAGCTGTTCTTCAAACACATGTGTGTTACTCTGCTACACAGCTTCACCCACCAAGCCTCATCTGACCTTTCCCCAGTTGGTCACAGCCTGGGATCCAGTGTACAAATCCAGTGCTGCATGTCTTGGGAATAACTGTTTTAGAGGATTTTATTTTGTGATATATAGTGTACATTGCCATATAATGCAAAAAGATCTACCTGTGAACAGTGCAACCCAGTGTCATACCAACTACAATACGAAATAAACCTTGAATAGTGGGGAAAAAAAGAAAAAACGTATTGTCTGATAAACTCAACATATAATAGGAAACGAAATACATTTATAACCATTAAATGTACCTGGCAACAGTCAATCATAACCTTACAGAATTTGTAATAAAATTGTATTTTTATCTGGCATGTGAGTGCTCTTACAAAATTTAAATCAACAGAAGGGAATCACTGCCCATGTGCTGCTCCAGAGACTGCTGAGGGCACCCACGGCCTCCACGTGCACAGTGAGGACTGTCCTCTGAGTCCTAGCCTGGGTGACCCCATCCTGCATTGTCCACCTGCCCTCAGGCACAGGTGCTGAGGCTGGGTTCCAAATGGTAGCATCGTTACAACTGAACAGCGCTTGCAGAGACATGTAGGGTCTGCTTTTAAAATTATTATTTTATCTACTATACATGTTTGAAGTGCAGAGTGTCAACATGCATCTCAGGGAGTAAGTGCACGTACACACCTAATTCTTTATCACTCCCTTTCCTGTTCCCACCCGCCTGCCTCCCTCCATCCCTGTAGCCCCTTTCCCTATTTTTATCATTATTCTTAATATCATTAATAGCTCATATTTATGACATACAATTTTTATGTTCACTGTGGGTACCAAATACTTGGTACATGTGCCTGATATTTCCTGAATTTCTGTGTCTTTCCTTTCCACCCCCAGTCTTTGGTCTCTTAAATCCCTTCCCATTTGCTAAAGCACCTTCTAGAATAGACTAGGAGTGCAATACATGCAAGTTTTCCGGACTCTTCTTTCTTTCGAACCTGCTGCTGAGGTCTTCATCAGTGCCCTCTAAGCCCATGAGCCCCCCACAGTGGAGGTGGGGACCTTGGGGAGCTGTAGTCAGTGTGCTGTCCACTGTGCTGCAATGAAGTACTAATGAGCCCATTTCCTCCTCCCGAAGCAGAATGTGGCCTTGTTGCTCTCTGGGCTGCAGTCCACTCCCAGATCGGAGGCAGATATTTCATGTATGTCTCTCACTTAGGTACAAAACTCCTCCCTAGACCATCCATGGTCCTGTTACTATTCCTGCGTCAGGACCTGGAAGTCTGTTAGAATCCTTGACTGTATGTTCATATCAGGTGGCCACTGGCCTTTTGGTTTCATTACATACATTCATTCATTTTTAAAAATGAGTAAATGAAAGAATAATTGCTACATTTCTTACAATCATGTACCAGAAAAAAAATTCAGCCATTAATTTCTGTGATGTTCACACGCTGTTCACTACTTGGAAGATATATAGACGTGGACATCACACTCTGTGTGAACAGGTAACAGCACTGTGTACCAGAAAGACCCCCGTGCCCACCATGAGGCTGTCTAGCAAATAAGATCTACTGCTTTGAGTCAATAGGATAGAATGTGTGATAAAAGGACCATGGTGTTGCATACATTTAGCTGTAATTTACCTTGAGGTACTGAGATTGTCCTCATTCCCTTGAAACCTAGTCAATGAAATTGAACACCAGAGCTTGAAAGAATAGCACTTTATTTCTGTAATAATTTCCTGAAAGCATTAAAAAAAAACTGAATAGCTTCCAAAACACATAAAGGACAGCTTTGTCATTTTATTTCAAAGTTCCTTGTTTTTAATTGTAAAACTTAAACAGATACTAAAACTGAGAAAAAAAATGATGCAGTCATTGTTTGGGATATGCCTGATTTTCAAATAAAAAACAATGACTACACAGAGAACACAAAATAATTGTTAAAATAGTGACCAGCAAGTGCACTGCAGCAGAGTCCTTTGCTGGTTATCAAATCTTCTATAAATGCCCAAATATGTCTCCACTGCTATAGTTTAGGTTTAGTTGTTCCAGCAAAGCCTCATGCAGTCACTGGCTCAGCCTTCTAGACTTTGTGATTAATTCATGATGCAGTCCTGGGATTATGGATATGAGGGTCACACCCTCCCTGGGGTGGGTAATCTGCACACAATATAAAGAAGAGAGAGAGGCTGGCTAGGTGCTGCAGCCGCTGCTTCTCACCTTGCTTTTTGCTGTTTTCCACTGCCATGAACAGATGCCCTCTGCCCTGTGCTGCTCTGCCTTGGAGCCAGCTGAGTATGGACCTGGAATCTCCACTATGAGCTAAACAAACCTTTCCTTCCTTAATTTTTGGTGTCTTCTATTTTGTCCCAGCACTTAACACCCTCAGTGAGTGACACATAGCTCCAGCTGCTGTTCACCTCAGCTGCATTCCTCAAGCTAATTGCTGCCTGCACATCTCATTTTTCAGGTTCAGCTCACCTAACTATCAGGGAAATAGTAGCAGACAAAGGAACAATTTGGGGTGAGCCATGCTTTTACTCATGTGTGCACCAACCTTGTGGCTGGTGAATTACATTTCCTGTCTGAGAGAGCAGCATAAGAACCAGGCAGTCTGTACAGGCAGAGGGCTCAGAGTCCCTTAATGCCGAGGCTGAGACAGAATGAAGCACATTGTGCAGAGATGTCCAAGCTCCATGCCGGTCTGCAGCCTGCTATGGATGTCGGTGTTCTTAATCTCTTCTGGTATGGATGATACAGGCTGGTCAGGACTTTTATAGACAAAAGCATTGTACACAGCCCATATGGTGCTTCCCATGGCAAGAGGTAAAAAGGGGAGTGGGAGAAAACAAAGCAAACTGGGCCTTCAGCTTGGTTTGTCTTTAGGTTCTAAATAAGTCTAATTCTTAAAATATTTTATTCACTATGCCTGATGGTCAGCTTTGTTTTCCACTTCTTTCTAGAGGATTCAGTGTGGCTCAGAAGGTGACTCAAGTCCAGCCAACCATGTCCAGGCCAGAGGGGACTCTGGACTGTGCCAAGGAGACAAGCTTGAGCTTGTGCACCCTTTATTTGTACAAACAACTTCCTAGTGGACAAATAATTTTAGTTATTAATCAGGACTCCTTTGATCAAAGTACAAAGATGGGTTGCTATTCTATCAACTTCCAGAAAGAAGCTAAGTCTCCAGTCTTATCATTTCTGCCTCACAGCTTGAAGATTCTGTGAAGTACCTCTGTGCTCTCTGGGAACTCACTGGGGTCAGGTACAAGCTTTTTTCTCCTTGTACAGTCTTCCTTGAACTTTTTGAGTTGGAAGTAGAGCATACGGAATGGATATAAAGTAAAACTTCCAGGGCTAATGTTGAAAATTCACCCCATAAAATCATAGAGAGTCAGTTTAAGATGCCCACAGCACAGAATTGGGAGTCATGATCTGGAGAAGCAGTAGAAGTCATTTTCCAGCAATTTGTTTCAGCTTCATGTCAGGTACAATCACAAAAGGAGAAGCCCTAAGAATGATGTGCAAGAGGAGACCGATTATCAGGATGAGGCTCTTGTCACTGCCGAGCTGGAGGAGGAGCCTCTGCCATTTTTTTGTCTTTCTATTTTGTATTGAACTTGACATGGGTGCAGATCACCTAGTTTCACTTTTGGTAAGGACAGCTGGGTGAGGACAAATGCATGGCTACATGGAGACTTGTGAGGACACACTGGGACACAAGTGTACACCTGGCATTAACAGAAACAAATGAGATCTTGTTCATCTATCACCTCTTTCTCCTCAGTGTTCAATGGCAAGCAGAAACAGCAAAGGAACAGCCAGGATTTGGAGGCAGATTTAGTTTACATCTATGGGCACCCATTAGGATCATTCCCACAATATCAGACCATGATCTGTGGTGCTCTAGGGCTGATATATGATTAGAAATCAGGAAGTCCAGAGGCAGAAGAGCTTGTCAAATGGGGACTGGGTTACACAAGGTACGTCATAATGTCCAGCTACGCATCACAGTGAGCAGCTGTTACTAAGAGACAGCAGCAACTGGAACTGGAACAGTAACTGCTACGTGGGCACCTGAGAGACTGAAGTGTCCTGGCTGGGGAGGCATTTTCTGTTCATTTCCCTCCGCATTTAGTGACCCAGGCAAATTTTTGCTGGGCGTATTACATTTGATCTTCTGAGATGAGGCCCAGTGAGAAACAGGAACACTAGGGATGTTAGTGACCCTGAGGTGGACCCTGGTCAAGGTCACCAAGACTGTCTTACTACAGAGATTTTAGTTTCTCCTAAGTGGCTTTTAGGAAGAGATATAACTTAGGCCTGTCTGCTCTGTAGCATTACCCTGGCAACTTAGCGACAGAGTTAATCTGATCCAGGTGCAAGTCCAGTGTGCCTGGGACATTCATCAAATCTTGGTCCAGTGTTTGATTTATTGTGCTGTTCTCTTGGAGCAGTTGTCCATAGAGATGAAGACAAAACCCACAGCTGGCATGGAGCAAGGAAACGAGAACTGGAGTAAGCAGCCTGAAAAGGCACCAGTATCAAGGGGAATAGTTAGGGAGTAGTCCTGTGGATGATGGCCTTTTGATTCGGACATGTAAGGACTGGTCTGCATATAGATAGACCAAAGCATGGCTTTGACTTCCCTGCCTCATCAGAGTGAGCTTACAGGAGCTGTTCAGGTAAATGTTTCAGGGGATCTAAGCCTGGATTTTTGAAATTGTAGAGGCAAGAGCTGGGCAGTTAGCTCAGTGGCATAAGCATCTGCCTGCAGTGGTAGAGGCAGTTCACATGTACCTACATATTAAGTGCAGGAGGAACATCTGCAGGTGGAGCTGGGCTATTAGCTGGTTACACACTATGTGTAGAGTTTATTTAGTCTAGTTTTTTAACTACCTCACACACACACTCTTAAAGATGTTCAACATGAACTAAACTTGACCAGCCTACAATGCCTAATTTCTCAGTCCATAGAAGAGAAAGTAAAACAAGTAAATCAAATCTACTGGCTCTTGGCAGCAGGAGCTGTGCTACCAGAGGTCAGAATATGAATGTTCTCTTGCTCTCAAAGTTTGTCTCATTTTTGTTTAATGGTAGTGTGAAGGGTTACCTCAGAAATTTGGAATTGCATTCATATCTGATTGGAGTAGATTTCTCTATATTGAAATATGAGAGGATCAAACAGAACTCAGTGCCCAGGGCAGAGGTCAGCATCACCAAAGACACAGAGACAGGAAGATTGGGGAAGATCCAGGCACCTCAGTACAACAGTGTGGTCTCATTGGGGATGTGGACTTGGGAGTTTACAAAGAACACAGGAAGGATCTGAGGACAGATTTCCACCGAATAGCTCAATTATGCCCTTTTAGGTTTCTTTTATTTTTGGAATTTGGAATTTTTAATTTAACTCCTTCACCAGATGCAGTATCATCATAAACAAGAATAACATCTTCACTTATTGAATGCCCAAGCAATAAAGTTATTTTTGTCTTGCACAACACTTATACTATTATCTATTTGGATATTTTTGTTGATGGAACTGCCTTTTGGGTAAGGTTTTTTCCTCTGAACTTTAAAATAAGAATTACAAACTTGCTACAAACTATGTACATGCCTTGAGAATAAAAATATGATTGAATTTTGGAATTAAACAGGTCAAAGATTCTCCAAGAACTTAGAAAAAATGAAGCTCAGAATTAGTTGCCTTGTAAAAATATGCTGTAGCTGCTGCTACTGGTGCTCCTCCTACACATAACTGGAGAGATTTCAGAACTGGCAGTCATGTAACTTCTCATCTTTCGGGGAAAGGGAGGTAAGATTTTCTTAGTTTTCATTTTAAGGAAGCTAAGGAATGCTCAACATGCTTCAAATTAGTATCATATTTGAGTCAAGAAAGCAATCAAAACACAGAATTCATAATATTTGCTTTTATATAAACTCACAGATTTTATCACAGATTATTTTACTAAATTTGTAAATGTCTATTGCTTAGCTTTCAATGCATGCTTAAATGTTATATTATGCTTTATCTTTAACCAGATATCATTATTTGTCAATTTAGTAATGAGAAAGAATAAACATGTGTTTAGGAAGGCACAGGCTTCCCCACCACAGCATCACAGCACAGCCAAACTTGACCCATTTAGAAACCACACTTCAAGGTGCAGGGGAGATGGCTCAGTAGAATAGGTGCTTGTACAAGGGCCTGAGTTCAAACCCTAGTCCACCAAAAAAAAAAAAAGAAAGAAAGAAAGAAAGAAACCACACCTCAGAGGCAGCCGCTGCCCACTGTTGAGGAGCCTGCACCTGGACAGTCAGAAGCTGAAGTGACCCTTTCAACAAGAGGGAAGCCTTGTCCCCCGCTATGCTTCCAGGCTGCTGAGGGTGTTCATGGCCTACATCTCCTTAGGGACAAATAACTCCAGTCCAGGCCACAGGTTGCTTCTCATCTGACAGCGGAGGGGACTCAAATACTTAGGAGCTCTTTACTGTACCACCTCTGATCTGTTACTTAAACCCATAGCAAGAATAGGAATTGTTTTAGAGAAGTTTTGAATGCTCTTTTCTAGTTTTCTGTTTGCCTTTTGACTGCTTTATATTAATTCATCCACTGCAAGATTGGAAACAATGGAAGCTGGCCATTTCATGACACACAGTCACACAACAGTGCACAAAACCCAGCTTCCAATTAGGTAGTAGCTATGTGATGTGGGGACCATTTGATTCCACATGATATAATAACTACATTTTTTGCTGCAACTTATAGGAATGAACAAATCAGCTTCTTATAATCTCTGATATAAAGCTCCAAGTGAATTTTTAAAGAAATAATTTTTCA
>NW_004525093.1:135295-144054 GCF_000260255.1 Octodon degus
AACTATCACAAGAAACTTATTAATTGAGGAAATATATTAAATATATAAGAATTTAAGCAATAGGTAAATTCCAAGTATGTGGAGACAGTGAAGTGAAGTGTTCTCCAGGGGTCACCATGACTCAGGATGGAAAGGTTTATTTAGCTCACAGTAACTGGAGGTTTCAGTACATACTCTGCTGGCTCCATGGCAGAGAGCAATCTTTCTTTCTTTCTTTCTTTCTTTCTTTCTTTCTTTCTTTCTTTCTTTCTTTCTTTCTTTCTTTCTTTCTTTCTTTTTTTTTGGCAGAACCCCAGGGATTGAACTCAGGCCCTTGCACTTGCCAGGGAAGCGCTTATTCCACTGAACCATCTCCCTGGCCTGGACAGACACAGATTGAATGCATTAGTTATGTATGCCATGATTTGTCAAATGCTTAATAAAGTTTAGGTGGATATGTGGGTTTAAGGAGTAATTAAAAAACAGAAAAATGAGCACCCCAAGAGAGCTTCCCTCATAAAGCTCAACTCTTGATGTGTGTACAGTGTGCAGTTTCTTTCACAGGAGTCCACTGTGAAGCATTGTGCCAGCCCAGGTGTGTCCCCTGTGTCCTTTCATGGCCCGCAGTGTCTTACACTATTAAAGTCGTAGGAGCTCAAGTGCTGTAGCTGTCACTAAATGACGTGATTGTGGGCAGAATTTGTTCACCTTGCAGTACATGCATTTCACCGTCTGCACTATCATCCATATGAACACAGGCTGTAAGGACTGAGGTGAATTAAGTGAATTTCATCAAACGATTATGTATCAGAAGACAGTTTTCCCAACTAATGGACAATTCCTGCACAATAGATGGGAGGAAGTATCGCTAATGAATCTCCTCTAATGAACCTCCTCTCAGGGCGACTCTGCACTGAAACCTTGGTGGGCTCTTTGCAGCACAGCTCTTCATTCCTGAGAGTCCTGGAGAGGAGACCTGCCATCCTATGCACACCTCCTGGGAGAACAACCTCAGCTTCTGGGGTGCCCACAGTGTGCCGGGAAGGAACTTGTGTCTTCACCGGAAAGATCAGGGAAACCATGATTAACAAGAACTTGGCAAGAAATTACATTGTGTTTTAAATAACACAGCTTCTCATGCTGCAGATTCAACTACCTGCTGATGCATTTTGTAGCCCAGTGTCTCCAACACCTGTGGCAGCACAGCCACCTACAGTGGAGCCCCAAGCACAGGCCTGGCTGCAGGACGAAGGGAGGAAGGAGCCTTCTCTATGTCTAGAGGGGATTTTTTTGGTACTCTCTGTCTCCAAATATGGAAGGAGGATGTGTGCACCACATGTGATGTGTCTGAACTTTGGTTGTTTGTACATTCCTCAGTTCTCACTAACCTGGTCTTTATTCTGTGTGCCCACAGATTCTCCCCAGTCCTTGGACATCTCTCTAAGACAGATCTTTCTTATCCAAGAAACAAATTTTTCACAAAGTTCTTCTTTTGCTTCCAGAACTTTAGCACTTTGAACACAATCTTCACAGTAGTTTTATAAATCTGTGTGCATTTTGCACATTTAGTCAGCATTAAACAGTGTTCATTAATAACTGTTTTTTTTTTTACTCTTCTCTCATTGCTGAGACAAATACCCGACACTCAAAATTAGGGAAGGAAAGGTTTATTTAACTCACAGTTACTGGAGATTTCACTCCATACTCTCCTGGCTCCAAGGCAGAGTGGCCCATGGCAGAGAGCAGCTGTTCATGGTGGGGGAAAAGAGCAGAGAGCCAAAAGAGAAGCAGCTCAGGCAGCTAGCTAGCCTCTCGCCCTCCTCACACTGTAAAACAGAGTGTCTGCCCCAGGGCACTCACTTCCATAATCCAAGCATTGGATCAAGAATCAGTCACAAACTCCAGAAGCCACCCCATGATGGCACAAGGCTTTGGGGGGACAGCTAGATATAAACTGTAACAACAGCTCTTTAAAACTGTTCTTAATTTAACGAATAGTATTCATGAAATGATATGTTAGTTATACTGCTAATATGTTCTTCTAGGATAAGTTAAAGTATAATTACATGTGTGACAATTGAAAAGCTTTACTCTGCATAGCTTGAGGTGACCACCTACCTCAATCTCAATCTACCAAAACTGATCGGCCCATGACCTTCATTATTTTGATGAAATAATTTGGACACAGGCATGAAGTAACATTCTGAAAGCATGACACATGAATAAAAACCAAGAGCAGAGTCAGGTCTTCAGATCCCTGAACAACTGCATTTTTCCATAATTGGCACAAAGCAGGAGTCAGAGTTTAAAGGAAATAGTTCAGTCTTGTAAATTAAATTAAACCTATTAATTAAATGTATTATTTTTGAGTAAATCAAAAGCTATATGCACCCAAATAAAAATAAAACTTTTTTAACTCCTGGCTGGCTACAATTAGTACAATTGTACTAATACTTAAAATTTGGAGGTTTTAGAGCCGTATTTTTCTATGTAATGCGATCATTACAAATCCAGTACTTAGTGACCTGGTTGTCACTTCTCACTGTATATTTAGGTGATTCAAAGTCTCTCAATTAGGGAACTAATTGAAAGGATATTTTTCAATGATTTCCTCATTTTTACAGATTTTTAAAAGATTGGTCACTTTTTATATTGTTTCCAAATATTATAGACAATGCTTAGCTTTGTAATATTGTTCCTGCTTCTGCTGTTGTTGAAATAGGGCCTTGTATTGTGGTTCAAGCAGGCGTTTAGCTCAAGGTGCTGCCCAGGATGGCCTTGAATTTGCAGCAATCCTCCTACCTCAGCCTCCTGAGTGCTGAGATTAGAGATGAGTGCCAGGGCTTTACGTGCTTTGTTAAATTCTGGTCTTACTGGAAATACAGTTCTTAAAATAGATAATATGTGACACTGAAATTCTACTTTCCATGATGATATTTTTCAGTAATACATGATTTTAACACTGGCACAGGATGATGCTGATTTTCCAATACCTTGTCAATTGTGGACATTATTATTTAAATTAACTTGTGTTTTAGGAGAAAGTTTTCCCAGTGTTTTAGTTATAAAAATTCACATGCAGGGTCTTAAAAACTAAGTAAGCAAGGTAAGAACACAAGAGAGCCCAGCACACAGAATCAGTCTCCTTTCTTATCAGAAAAGGCTGAAATGTTCTGTTCTGGTCCAAGGTACCTTCTCAGTGCTCCTTTCCTTCCCAGCATGCATTGCCCACACCCTCACTCCTCAGAGTGAGGAAGAGCAATCCCTGAACCTGTGCCCACTCTTGGGGTCTCCAGAGGTACTGAACTCAGGTCCACATGCTGACAAGGGCCCAGAAGAGCCTGTGACATAACAGTTAAAGGGTCATCTGATGGGTTCCTAGAATGGTTGTTTTAGCTGGCAAATCAAAGCTGTCTCCATTGACCTGAAGCGCTTCCACAGCTTTCTATAACTGCTGGGTGAAATGCAAATTTCAGGATATATGCAAGTTCTACACAATTCGAGTGTGGTCTGACTCTTCAGTCTCAGCCCTTAACTATCCTGTGCAAGCTGTCTGTGCACCAGCAGCACTGTCTCCTTCAGGTTTCTGAAGTTGCCACACCCTTTCCCACATGTGGTCTCTCATCCACCTGAACAGCTCTTCCCCCAAAGCCCAGCCGCTCTGACTCATTCGCCCATTCAGGTCTCAGCTGAAGTACTACCACAGAAGAGAAATCCTCTGACTTCTGCAGCTCCTGCTGCTGCTCACGCCCCACCCCAACCAGGTCCCCGTGGTTACTGCTTTTGTCCTCAGTGACTGACCTACTGCAGGCAACTCAGAAGTATCTAAAGAATGAGTGAACGAGTGGAGGAATGAGTGACTGTTCTTGGGACTCTTCTTGCTCTCTCTTTTCTTCCCTTATCACCTCACCAGCTCCAACCCACTGTACAGTCTCCTTTTCCTCCTCCTTGGGGAGGTAGCACTGCTCTACCCTGCCCTCCCCAGGCCCCATCCCTGTCTCCTTGTGCTGGGACAGATGTGGCAAATAGCTACATCCACTGAGAGCCTCTGCCATCTGCCACCCAATGGACCTCACTTTATCTGAAGGGCTGAGTAAACTCAAATGGGAAATCACACAGGGGTATGAGAGAAAGAAAAAGTACATAACCAACAACATAGAAGGGAGAAAAGAACCTTTCATGTTGAATAGTTTGGGCACCTTTCAAAGTTTTATTTTAAATTATCACAGTTAAAAAAAGTTATTCAGGAAATAAATTCAAATAATTAGTAAACATTTCATAGATTAGATTTACAAAGGGTCTTGTAAAATATCTTTATGACGGTCAAATCAATGCTCAATAACTTTCCTACCTTTCCTGTTTGAGTAGTATCAGGATCTGTGTATGATTAATGGTCATCTGAGCCTGTAGCACTAATTTTACAGAAGGAGTCATCACTTCATTAACTTATTCTGAATTTTTCTAACACATTTTATCAGAAATAATGTGTGATTCCCACAAGAGGTTATATGCCACATCTTTCAAAAAGAATCTATTTCATTCAATTTGGTAAAATTACCTTCCTTAAAAATACTTCAGAAAAAAAAATACTTCAGGTCTTTACTATAGTAAAGAGGGTTTGGCAGGCCTTGTATTGTAAACATTTTCAAGCAGATACTAGTTCCCTGCTGTAACAATGCCTAGCCTTGGGATCAGAGACAAAGACCTTAGCTACTAAGGGCACAAGAGGCACAAAAACACTGGTGTTTTTCTCCAGTTTCTCCTTCCCCAAGGGGTGAAACGTGATTCCACTGGGACACTGGATGTGCTGCCTGATGCGAAGTTGTCACAGCACAGACACTCTGAGGTTGTGACTCTGTAAGCAGTGAACAAGCTTGATCTTCAGGGGACAGTACCTCATCTGTCACAGTTCCTCCCTGGATGGACACCTCTGAGAAACAGTCCAGGTGTCAAGGTCACAGCACTGTGTTACTGCACACTCACTGAGATGTGTGGGAATAAGAAAGCCTCACTTGGGCCATCAGCCTTGTCCATTCTTCATCCTGCATTGTGTTAGTGTGTAGACATTTTTGTGATGAGCATGCCACTCACTGGCCCTTCTGATAAATCTTCCAGACAGAGGCTGGGACTAAATACATTTAATTTGTCTCAAAAAGCATTTAATTAAAGCTATGAGAAGCCCTAGAGCACAGACAACTAGGATACAGAGTATTACCCACTGTGACTCCCACAACAGCACTGGACCAACATGCTGTTCTTTGATGTAATTGCCAAAAAGAACCAAAAGAGAGACATTCCATTCCCAGAAATGAACATAAACATGAAGGTGATTTTAATCTTATTTTGCAAATAGTGTTATGCTTTATTTATTTTATTACTACACGACTTTGGTTAAATTATATTCAAGTGAGAATCTGAATCATCCATGAACCTGTGGTGGCTGGCCAACTTGTTCCACCTGCTGACCAGACCTGTGGTGGTGCTGGCTGTGAGAGGCCCACCTGAGGACTGCTGCCAGCAGTGTTAGAGGCAGATCTACAGAAGCTGCAGGAGGCTGTTAGGGAAGCTGTTTGGAGAAGATGCTTGTGAACCTTTGGAAGCTGCTGGTTTTCTTGGAGGAACTTGTCATGCTTTCTTACCTGGTGAAATTGGCTGTCTTGTCAGAGGAGGAGCACAGGACCTCGTTGTCACTGAGGATGGCCACCATGCACTTTGGGGCAGCTCTGGTCTCACCTTCAGCATCACTTTCTGGCTCGAGGGAAGATGGCGCACAGATCAGTCTGCTGCAGAAACTCATCCTTGGCTTTCCTGGTGCGAACTCAGCCTTCCTCATCCTCAGAGGAGCTCGGGACCTCTCTGCAGTGGAGGATGGCTGTGGTCCCTTTAGGCAGAGCTCTGGATCTTACCTTGAATGTTGCTTCCTGGCTCCAGTGCAGACTCCTCAGCCTGCCAGAGCAGATCCTTCATCCCACTGACACAGACTCCCTAGCTTCCACCCCTGACCTTTGGGCCTTCCCAGCACAGAGCCGTGAAGCCGGCCTGCAGGAGACATTGTCATGGACTCTAGGCCTCCTGTGGGACTTTGTGGGAGGCGTCCTTATGGGCTCTAGGTTTTCAGCTGGACTCATACAGGATATTAGGTTCCAGGCACTCAGCTGTAGTCTTTGGTCTTTAGAGAGTGAACAGATTTCCTGCACTCTTTGTATATAATTCTTTGTGTGGTTCTTTATAAAATATTCTCATAAAATATGTGTCTTTATTAAGTCCTTTGAATAACCCACAACCACGACAGTACTAAATGAACATTTCTAATATAGATATGAGAAACATAGATGTTTCTATCAAACAGAATAAATATTGTATGCATTTCTGTATTGCCAATTCATGTAAAACAGATGAAGTTATACACATTTTAGATACATGAAGATTGATTTGGAGCAAGTGTTTCTTAAGTTTTAATTTAATTAAAGTGTTCTGATTTCTGTTTAAACAGTTCACAAAACTAATCTCCACCTTATGAATATTGTTTTCAGAACTATTGTAAGTCCACAAGAGGGCAGTAAGTTCTCAGGAACTCTAAGGACATTTCCTAGTGTGACTGTGGCTGTGTGTGTGTGTGTGTGTGACAGACAGACAGACAGACAGACAGACAGACAGACAGAGAGTGCAAGAGATAGACATGAAGGGAGGTGGCTGGTGGTTAGCAGGAGCACTAAGAAGAACCTTTGTTTTGTAACTGAAAAAAACATTCCTTTATTGATGTTTATGTTTCTTACATCAGAAAAATTAGAAGGGTCTGAAGAATTCTCCCTTTTTTAGGGTTTAAAATCTGAATCCTCAGTGAACAAGGTGGAGAGAAGAATGATGGAATCCTTTAGTGTTGCCTTACTGATCCTGTGGCTTCAGCTCATTTGTGAGTTTGGGCATTTGTAGGGGAATATAATGTCCGAGGATGTGGACTTGTCTTTTCCAAGGAGTGTGAGA
The DNA here is from genome assembly GCF_000260255.1 of Octodon degus. NCBI lineage: Eukaryota > Metazoa > Chordata > Mammalia > Rodentia > Octodontidae > Octodon > Octodon degus. Next base: position 142,259 of record NW_004525093.1, read on the forward strand.
GAAACATCAACAGTTTTAACCTCTATATAAGGAAGGGTGGGAGGCCCATAAATATTTAACTTTTTTTTTTTTGTCTTTTTGAGACAGGGTCTTGCTGTGTAGTTCAGGCTGGCCTTGAGCTCATTTTGTGACTGAGGCTGGTATTGAACTCACCACGATCCTCCTGTGTCAGCCTCCAAGGACTGAGATTATAGGCATGCACCACAACACCCAAATATAATATTCATTTTAGAGAATAAACATCCATTACTCAACCAGCTTTCTCTGTCTGACCATTGTCTTTTCCCCCCAGCGGTGAGCAGCCAGCAGAAGGAGGTGGAGCAGAGCCCTGAGTCCCTCCGTGTTTCAGAGGGAGCCAGCGCCTCTCTCAACTGCACTTACAGGGACAGCACTTCTAAGTACTTCTTCTGGTACCGACAGTGTCCTGGGAGAGGCCCCGAGCTGCTGGTGTCCATGTACTCCAATGGTGACAAAGAAGAAGGAAGATTCACAGCGCGGCTCAGCACATCTAGCCGCCACTTTTCCCTGGACATCTCAGGCTCCCAGCACAGCGACTCAGCCACCTACCTCTGCGCAGTGAGCACACAGTGCTCCCCGGGGGCCTGCAGCTGCACCCAAACTACAGGGGCCCGGGCAGAGCTGAGGCAGAGCAGAGAGCACAGGGCAGCGCAGTTCTGCTCCTGCTCCTGATGCAGTGGGATTGAAGATCAAAAGTAGGGAAGTCTCTGCACTAATTAGGTATTCTGTAAGTCTATAAATAGTGACCATGAAGGGAAAGCCATGATATTAGTCTGTTGGAAATAGTTTACTATTATCTGTTGACACTCTAATTAAAAATTTATGGTGTGTACAAAACCGTGTGTTTAAATATACATCTTTATGTGGTTGCACATGTGAACCTGAAAATGTCACTATAATCAACACCATAAATATATCCAGCACTTCTAACGATATCCTTGCTTCTTCCTGTTTTAAAATTGAATGGTGATTTCAAAGAGTTTTTAAATATTGAACTGAGGTGTAGGGGAAATAGCTCAGTAGAATAAGTGCTTGCCTGGCAAGCTCAAGGACCTGAGTTCAATTCCTGGTTCTGTCAAAAAAAAAAAAAAAATGAATTGTTTGATATATAAAGGTGCACATAGTGCATACAGCTTGAAATTCACTCTTGTGTAAATCACAAACTTATAAATGGGTTAGTTTTGTAATGATTTTTATAAATGAAGGAAATGTAACAGGACAGTAACAGATATTCCTCCACACTTACTGATGCCCTTTGCTCTTTCCATTCCCTTTCACACGATGCCTGATGCACTGCATTCAGAAGATATCGGCAAAGCAGAAACACAAAGGTAAGACAAAAGCCACAGAGATCTACTTTGAAAAGCTTTTAGATCAGATTCTCTTAGCTATAGAGCTCCTCCTCCTCTCCACTTTCAGCTGCAAGCCCACTTCTGACCAGATGAGGACAGCAGGGCTGTGCAGGAAGAAGGACTAGAGAGCAGGATGAGAACTGGTAAACAACAAAAAACTAAATGTTGGCAGAGACCAAAGGTCTCAAGTGAGGGCTGGCCAAATAGCTCAGTGGATTAAAGCACCTGCTTAGGCAGAAGCAGCAGCTAGTTTCGATCCCAGGCATGCTGTGCCTGTCCCATGCCTGGGGCACACTGAGATGGAGATTGAGATTGGGCATGGTGGCACATGCCTGTAATTCCAGCCCTTTGGGAGGCTGAAAAAGGCGGATCACTACAAGTTTGATCTACATAGTGAGACCCTTTAGATCCTTACTAAAACAAAAC
>NW_004525093.1:144534-145682 GCF_000260255.1 Octodon degus
CCCGAGGTCAGTCATGCACCAGGGACTCTGATTCTGCCCTTTTATTTTGAAAACTAAACTGATTTCCAAATTTCCATTTTATAAAAGTAAAATATTGGCATATATTCCAGTGATACACTACTTTCCTAGCATGAGGCCCTGAGTTTGATCTCCAGAACTGAATTAATTCACATTTTCTAGTCTGTGTGAGGATTCATTTCATACATCTCAAATGAAATGCTATTCTCTGTGCAGAGCAATTTTATTTTCCTTTGTTCCTTACTATCCCACAGCTACAACACTCCAGACTTATAGGTATCCTATTAATACATGTTGTTACAAGTAAAGCCCAGGCTTTTCCTCTGTAGTTTTTATAATTTGACCTTATTTTTCCCAACTCTATTGCTATCATCATCTTTTTGTTTGTTTTGTTTTGTTTTTATTTCTTTTTGAAATTGAACATTATACTTTATTTATTTTTTTTGTTTTTCAGTCTTTATTAATTCATGTTGACATTACATAATGATTACCTTACTTTTAGCAGTTGGTACATGCATGTAACATATCTTAAAAAAATTCCCCTTTCCTTCCTCTTGTTCCCCCTTCCATCTTTTTTTAAATAACTTTATTGATAAACAAATAGCAATGAGACAGTTTCAAAACCGATTACTAGCACAGTTTCTTTCTTTCTTACTTTCTTTTTTTTTTGTCCCAGTGAATATTGTTTAATTCATAGGAAAGAAAGGTCACTCTCTTGGCCAAAGTTGACCTTAGTTTCATACATTCCTTCCAATACCTTTAAGGCTAAGAATATCACTGAAGATATTCTCTTTTTTTTTTTCTACTGAGCCATCTCCCTGGCTCTTTTAAAAAAAATTAATAGATTGTAAGTTGAAAATAAATTATTAACAAACAAAAATGAATATAACAATAAAACTGTCCAAAATAAAAATGAAGAAAGAATTTACAGATCAGTCATAATAGTTCACTGTGTCAAAACCGAGAAACTTATATTCATATAATTATAATTCTCAAAATGGAAAGGAATAGGCAATAAATATTTAAAGATTTAAACTTTCTGAATTTAGTTCTGCTTATAATACCACATTTCCAAGAAAAATGAACCTTTTGCAAAGATATTTAAGTAAAATCATACCAAGATACACAAA
>NW_004525093.1:150023-151377 GCF_000260255.1 Octodon degus
CCCACCCCTACACTTCCAAAACCTCCGGGAGAACTCACCGTCAGGTGCTGCTTACCTACCATCTTCCTCCAGGCGGAACCCTCCTGGCTTTCCTCCTGACATACAGTTTATACTAAGTGTATTTATCACTTGTGTATTATCACATCTAATCCATCAGGATCTCCAGTAGTCCTCACTTTATACATTAACCAGTGATCTGGCTGCTGCTGCATCCTAGATCTCTAAATGGTTATCTTCTGCCCAGAGGTTTCTTCTGTGGTCTCACCACTCTCTTCAGTCCATGGCTTTTTTCTTGAAGACTTTTGCATTCACCATATTTATCTCACTCCGGTTCTGTGTCATAGTAGCAATTCTATTAATCCCTCATTGTGCATAATTATCTTCTCTATGGTGCATATTTTGTATGATACAGAGTGGTCAAAATAATCAAAGAGCTGTGTAACTGGTGTTATTGAAAGTTGTTACTGTCAACATTAGCTCAATCTACAGTGTTGCCAGGCAAGTTCCTACTTTCTCTTTAAACATTTGTCACTACCATTTCTTACATAAGCTACTACAAAATTTTTCACACAACTCAGAATTCCTAATCTAAAGTCATCTATATTCAATTTTTTCAGGAACAATTTATATTTATGAGAAGTAACATATCCCATTAGAAAATAATGCATGAGCCAAACTTCTTCCTTCATATCCCAAAGAATTACATAAATATAAACAGGTCCTTTCCTCCTTTATTTGAAGAAAACTAGAGCTATCTATTTCTCCTCCTCCCAAAACTTGTTATTGTGATCTGTGATGAGATTTCAGTTCTATTTGCCATCTCTGAACTCTGAACCCTGGTCTATGAGTTCTCTCTGCAGTGCTCTGACGTTGCTTTAGTACTTCCCCTCTTGCTATCTGGGTAGTGCTGAGGTGTCCTAAAGAGTTTCTTTCATCCTTGCTCTTTTCTGAGTTTTCTCTGAGCATTTGTCTTGGTCAGATTGTGCTTTCTCTTTCATAATAGCTTTGCAAAAGGTTGAAGAGGAAATGAGTTTAGAGTTGAAGACCCTGAAACTCGTGTGATCTTGGGCAAATTATGTTTAGAAGTAGTTGGGTTTCCGTGTATTAAAGAAAATGTCTATTCTGAAAGGTCACAGTGATAATGTTGCAGCGGCCACCACTGGCCAGCCTCGTGGATTCCTGACTCCGGTTAGGGAGCCAAACTCTAGGTCTCTCACTGTGACAGTGGACAAGTTATATTATTCCTTCCATTCTTCAGTTTTCTTACTTTTTAAGTAGCATGCTGTTATTATTTACCTCATTTGACTTCATAGTGTTATTTTGTTTGTGAGTCTAAAATCCCCTCATGAGCAGA
>NW_004525093.1:159847-166588 GCF_000260255.1 Octodon degus
CACATGTCCAGTTTTAGGTAGCGCACACTATATTAGCTAAAACTCTTTTATGATATTTTTATTAGTTCATGATAGTAGTAAATAATGATCACTTTCCTAGTAGGAAGTGGCACATGTACATAACACATCATTCATTTTTAAGCCCCTTCCAGAAGCTTTGTACCTCAATCTATGGGGTTCATGAAGCCTGTGTTCAGGCTAGGAAAACATAAGGCTTGAATTAAGATTTTATATGTTAATTTGGTCCATAAGAAATATAATGCAAGCTATGTATATAATTTTTAATTTTCCAATGCCAATTAAAGGGTGAATAAAATCAAATGAATTACCTTTAAAAGAAGGGGAGCTTCTTTCCTTCACTACTGAGAGATGTCAGCACAACGGAGAGCAGAGAGACTCCCGGGGTGCTCTCTGTGTGGGCGAAGACGCTGCATTCGGGATCACGACACTCAGGCTGTGTGACCAACGCTGAGCTCCTGATGTCCCCTCGCTCATCCATCATGCTGCTTCTACTACCTTCTGTTTCTCAACTACTGGTGACGCCATTGCACATCCTTAGATGCGGTCTCGAGTTGCTTCTTATTCATTTCCCCCTACTTCTCTTCCATCATGTCATCCAGCTGTCCTTGCTTTACAGATGGATGCATGATTTAGCTTATGACACCTCTGGGTCAAACTGTGGAAGCCTTCTAAATGGAAGCCTCCTGCTCATTAATTATTTATTTGGTATGTGATCTCACTACGCAGCTCAGACTAGTAGTGAGCCTCCTGTCTCAGCCTTCCCTGCACTGAGATTGTAGCTCCTGGTTTTGATGCCATACCAGGGTTTGAACCCACATCCTTGTGCTTGCCAGAAAGGTGCTTAGACCTCAGAGCTATCTCTCCAGCCCCAAACTCCATTCTTAATATAGCAGGCTTTGAAGTACCAGTGAGGTCACTCCCCTCATAACATTCTTGCCACAACTTCTAGTTTTTTCAGAATAAAACCAAAGTCTCCACAGTAGCCTATGAGCCACAATCTGCCTCCTATTATACTTTTAAAAGGTGGGAGAAACCAACAAGTGTCCACCATGACATCCACCATGATGTCTGCAAGGAAATAATAAAGTTAAGAAATTTTCAAATAATAAGAAATTGAAAGAATTGTTTATGAGTAGACTTGTTCTAAAAGAAATAAAAAAGAAGTTTGTTTAAGCTGAAGGGAAATGATACCAGGATTACATTTGCAACTTCAAGAATAAAGGAAGAACAACATCTATAATAAATACAAGTATAAGATATTATTTTAATTATTTTTTCAAAGCTTTATGGAGGTAGGATTGTTTTACAAAAACTGATATCTGATGATGTTGGACATATGTGTTCACCCTCATAATCACCATCACAATCAAGGAAACGGAGAGTATCACCTCTGTATATTTCTTGTATCTATTTCTTTTGTTTTGTTTTGTTATTGGTGCTGCTTTTGTAAGGACACTTCATCTGTTATCTATCTTCTCCACAGCTTTCTAAGTGTCCAGTGCTGCACTGTTAACCATAAGTGCTGTTCTGCACAAAAGAGTTCTAGAAAGTGCCCTTGTATAATTAGAAGTTTATGCCCACTGGAGAATCACTCTCCATCTGTCCTGCCACATCCCCGCTCCTGGGAGCCATCATTGTATTCTCTGCTTTTATGATTTTGAATATTTTTAGATATTTCTATACACAGAAGCATGCAATAATATTGCCTGATGAAGTTTTCATAATCTGAATATCGAAGAGAACTGGTAAGTATAAAGGCGATGGAGAAAGTAACCTACCCAGTTTCATGTATTTCTCTTGAAGTACCCAAATAATGCTAACTAGACCGTGAAATGTTACATTATAGGCACAACGTAATCCTTAGACAAACATTAAAATATAATATAAAAAGAAGTACATACATATACTAAATAAAAACAAACCCTAGCCTGTTAATGAGGAAAAAGTTTTGGTGGAATAATGGAAAGAAAAGAAAGAAGAGTTAGTGAGGAAGCCTGGAAAGATCACGTAGCTATATTATAAAGGCCACTGATTTTTATTTGCGTGATGACACACGTTTATTATTGAAAAATAAAATCCCCTAATATTCTACATTCCAATGAAAACCTATGCTAAAAGTTTTTCTCTATAGAGTATAGATTATTCTATAGACAAATTTGTGCTCAGCTATTACTGCAACCCCCTTTGTTATCTTCCATGGGCTAACTTTATTTTCTTACATAGCTCCTTGCTTTTTTACAAAGGAAGCAATTATTTAAGTCAAATAAATGAATTTATAGACAGGTAGCAGCTAATAAATAGATAACATTGATCTCAAAGTAGCAGACTATAAACATTGATATTAGAAAATAAACAAAGAAGTAGAGAATAAACATAAACATGTTCAGAATAACAGTCTGAGGTGGGTGTGAGAGAGGGCAGGTGGAAACAAGAAGATTAAAAAATACTGGGTGCAGTCTTTACTTTCAGTAGCACTTGAGGATAACTATGGTAGACGACATTTAAGCTATGTCAAAATAGCTAATGGAGAGTGTAACATGCATGTCTGAGGAGACAGGATCACACATGGCTAAGAAGACGGAGGTGTCAGTTGCCCTGAACTGATCATTATACATTTTGTACATGCAGAGATGCCACACTGTATCTATTAAATATGTACAAATATGTGTTCATTAAAATATGCTAATAATGTAAAACCTTAAAACCATTTGCTTTTAGAGCCTCTATAATAAACATTTCAGAATATAGAGAAAATAAATTGAGTAAGATACCAGAAAAAGGAAAATTACCTAATGTTTATGGATTGGAAGAACTAATATTGTCCAAGTGGAACACCAATCCATAGATTCAGTGCAATTCACATCAGAATACCAATGATATTCTTTACAGAACTAGAAAAAAAATCCTAAAATTCATATGGAAATCCGAAAGACCCAGAATACCCAATGCAGTCCTAAGCAAAAAGAGTAAGGTAATACCTGGTTCACTTACACTATTAAGTCATGAATAAAGCAAACTGATACTGACACAAAAGTAGGCTTGCCAAAGAATTGAAGAGAGTAGAGGACACAGACCACTCCATATAACTTTAGCTGTCTCGTTCTACATAAAGCCAAACACTGAACAAAATGCAGTCTCTTTAACAAGTCCTCCTGGGAAACTCGGTGTCCTCTTGCAGAAGACTGAAGTTAGATCTGCATCTCTCAGCTGTACAAAGGTCAAATTCTATGCCTGCCTCTAGGTCTCACATGTTAAAAGTGCTCACAGAAAACAGGAAAAATGTTTGGAGCCAAAGGGACAACAACAGCTTCCCAAATAAGACACTAACAGCACTGAACATAATAGCAGAGTCAACAAATAGAACTAAAAATTGTAAAATTTCTGCACAATAAAGGTAACTAACAGAGTGATGATAGCACCTACAGAATGAAAGGAAATCCTCATCACCTACTCTTCCAACACAAGATTTATAGCTACAATATATAAAGAACTTAAGAGCTTAACATCTAAAAATCATATAGATCCACAAATAAATGAGGAAAAATAATTCAACAGATACCTCTTGAAGGCAGAAGTGTAAGTGACTAACTAGGAATATGAAAAAATGTTCAGTCTTTGACTAAAAAAGAAGTGTAAATAAAAAGTGTAGAGACTGCACCTCATGCAAGTGGAATGTAGATCGCTAAGAATACAAACAGCAATGAAGGCTGGAGAGGATGCGTGGTCCTTGCTGAGACTACAAATTAATACAGCCACTCTGGAAATCAGCATGGAGGTTCCTAAGAAATAAAAGTAAAGCTAGCACTGGACCCAGCAATACTGCTCCATGGCGTATGCCTGAATGCACCAAAGAGCACACTATGGGCTGTGGGCATACCCGTGTGGACTGCAGCACAGCTCACAGGAGTCCAGATAAAGAACCGGCATGAGTCCCTGCAGGATGAAAGCAAAGGTGGTGCTGCAGAGGTTACGGAGCACTACTGGGTCCTAAGGAAGAAGGACTTTCTGTCATTTTCAGGAAAGTGGATGGGCTAGAGGCCATGATTTTAAGTGAAATAAGCGAGATAAGGAAAGACAAGTGTCAAATAGTCTAATATGAAGAATCTAAAAAAATTACAAGAAAGTAAAGAGAGGTTTCCTTTCTTTTGCCTACTAAAAACCTCTCTTTAGGCAAGAAAAAGGGAATGATAGGAAGGAGTATAGCACTGTCAACAAATGTGACTCTGAGCACAAAGTGTAATGCAGGAGCTCCCCACACGTGCAACCTGCAGAGGGAGTCAGGAGCAGAGAGAGAACTAAAATGATCATACGTGCACACGCAAAGATCTCAAAATGAACCCATGAGTGAGCGTCTCCAATAAAAAAGAGTGGAAGAAATAAAGTCTTTCCTCAGAAATATTCATTTACTTATTCCTCTCCAATCACAGATTAATGCAACAGTCCTCAACAATAATAAACACCTGGGTCAGGCACCACCGATGGATACATCTCCGTGATCAGTACAGTTTGTTGAAAACACCTTTACTTTTCCCTTTGGCTTGTCTTCACAGTTCTTGAAAATCAATTGAACATGTGCATATATCAGAATCATTTTTTCTCCAGTTGTAATAATACTATCAATACTAAGGGCACAACCTGTGCTTTCTAGATTTTTGAAGGTGTTTAATAATGTAATAGGTAAGATATGGCTCATTGTCACCATTGGGTGGACAGTGATTTCATGATAAATTGGCTACAGAAAGTGAAATAAACCCTTGTGACTGAATGATGGTTTGTGTTTTGCTTGGACCAAACAGCTGTTGAAGCCATGTACCACCACAGTCCCTGCTTAACATTCCTGTTTCTTTATTCTTCATAGTTTTCTAATGAACAAATTAGTATTCCTGAATAAGAGTATAACAAAGATCATCTTTCTACAAAAAGTATAAAGAGCAATAAAACATCAACTCACAATACAAATTACTTACATGGAATTACAGATGCAGAGATAATGGCTGCTGCTCTTCAGTAGAACTGGCCCACTCCTTAAAAAGACAGCAGAAGATTCAATTGTCTAAAATGCTTTGAAGTACAGTAATTAAATTCTTTAACACGTAAACACATCCCTCATCCACTGTGTTGCTAGGGAATCCGTGAGCAAAATCAATCATTCGCACTTTGACTTCTGCAGCCTCTTGGCAACCAGTGGGAAGATGGTAAATGATGCTCTCCAGCCTGGACAGCGCATCGCCCTTGAGGTGCTCCTGCGACACTCTTTTCTATCTGCTGTTCTGCTCCGAGTTTTCACCTTTCAAGGAAGTCTGACTGTGATGCTTTCTTGAGTACATTTTCTGTGACGAGCAAACACCTTGGACAAGTTCTTGCCTACTGAAGACTCTATTTTTCCATTCACTGTGGAACTTGGCATGTGAAAGTTATGACTATATTCCAGTACTTCTGGGTCTGACAGTGGTCCTTTGGACAAGAATTTTTCTACCAAAGTTTTGTCGTTTCATTTTGTAGTATCTGGCTGAGATGAATGTTCATAAACAAATAGTAATTAATTTGCTTTAAAAGTTAAGCTGCTTCTGGCTTTCAAATCACTGCAGAATTTTCTCAAACTTCTGAATACTGGCAGCAATAGTTTCTCTTTTTAAGCAGCAGCCATTATGAAAAAGCTTGGAGACTCTACCTTTATAGTTTCTTTTGTTAAGGCTCTTCCAAAGCGCTGGTTTCATAGCTGTCAGAATGAACATGATAAACCCTCCTGCCAAGAATCCAGTCTCTTCTATTAATGGGTACTTGCTGACCTGCTGCTGAATCTTTTCAGATGAGGCAAAAGGACCATAGCTCTTTTGCCCCATCTTTACATCCATTATACAAGGCTTAGTCAGTTTATGGGTAAAACCTTTCAGCTTTAGGTATAAATCATTTGGTGCAGTGGGTGGTGACCAGATACCACAATATTTTGGCAAACGTTTTTGTAATTGTAGAAGAATACCATCCCTACAATCAGCAGCATAAACCGTATTATAACATTCCAGCTCTCGTGGGCCCATCGGAGGTGGCTGTAACTGTTTCAACACTGCCATCTGGATGTAGCAGTATTCCCACTTTGTCCTTCCCGTACATGCGCCGGCCACCTGATGCAAGAGGGGCACGAAGCCACTGAGCAAGCGCAGCCTGCTGCCCGCTGGCTTTGGGCTGCCCTCGGGGACTGCGTAGCTTGCTGGTGGGCTCCGCATTTCTGGGGTGCCAGGCCCCTCGAGCCACAGCGGGGACCAAGGCTCCATGGGCAGAGAGGAGGGCGCAAGGGGGGAGCAGCGGTGGCAGGAAAAATGGCGAAGGGAGGGGGCGCCCGGGAAGCCTGGGGTCGCTAAAGCTCCTTCTTCAAGAGGCCCAGGGAGGGGGCCCACGGCGCCGCGGAGGCGCGGGCACTCCTTGCCCAACTCCCGTGGGAGCACGGCTCCTGGCTTCCGACCAGCGCTGCCCAGAGACCGATGTATGTAATACTCTTTCCTTCTACTTCGATTCAAAACTTACAGAATTTACATCTCCTACTTTCACAAATATCAAACTCTTTGAAATATTGTATTTTACAATAAGTTTGCCAGTTAAATTCCCCAATATTATTCATTAAAAACAATTTGGATTATTTGAACATCTTTTATTTTCTGTATTATTATGGAGTTGTTTCTTCAATTTATATGAAGAATTGGAATTTGACAGATAGTTCAGTGA
>NW_004525093.1:166688-167214 GCF_000260255.1 Octodon degus
CCTGTACTTCTGTGCTCTGGGTGACACAGCGCCTGAGACTGCAGGGGGAGCTGAGCACAAAGCTCAGAGATCCGGACTTCCTGTGAGGCGGGGCCTGCCTGACCTGGTTTTAGCGTGGCCTCCTATGTGGTGAGGTGGAACGGCAGAGACATGGGGATGCTAGACTCCTGCAAAGAAGGGGAGAGCTTCCTGCTACCCTGCGCCGGCGGGACCAGTCCCACCCCAGGCGCAGCATGGGCCGGACCCTCTCCCACCCCCTCGGGTCGCCCCCCACCACTCCCGCCGAACCTCTCCACCCCTCCCGCCGAGTAGGAATTTCTGCCAACTTCCGGGAACCCCCCAGACCCAGTCCTAGCCCAGGTCCGGTGAGTGTGTGGAGAGCTTCCTGCTGAGCTGCACCAGTGGGACCAGTCCCAGCCCAGGAGCAGCGTGGGCCGGACCCTCTCCCACCCCCTCGGGCTGCCCCCCACCACTCCGGCTTACCTCCCTCACACCTCCCGTCCAGTAGGAATTTCTGCAGAGTTCC
>NW_004525093.1:169148-174426 GCF_000260255.1 Octodon degus
AGCTCAGCCCACCAGGGGGCAGGGCTGGCTGGCATGTGGTGCTGGGGGATCGAACCGCGGTCCCTGATGCTTTTGCTAAGCTTGTTCTAAGTAGGTGCTTCAGACCACTGAGCCATCTCTCCAGCCCCACTTTGTTTAATTTCTGTGAGCATACTTTGAGCTTTTCCAACAGAAGTCTTGGGCATATTTAATAATATAAAAAAATGCAATATGCAGGAGAAATTGTTTGAAATACGTTGTTCAAAGTCTATGTATCTATCTATCTATCATCTATGTATGTTTCTATCTATCTATTGAGCTCTTACAACCCAATAAAAGGATAAATTTTAAAACAAAAATAAAATTTGAGCTGTTTCATAAAAGAAAATATGTAAACACAAGAAGATGTTCTTTCCCAGGGTTCAACACAATATGGCCTATGAGCTAAATCCAGGCACTCGTTCTGAGGAAGTTCCATTGAAGCAGTGCCATTTGTTTATCAAGGGCTTTTTGCATGCTTCAATGGCAGAGATGAGTAGTTGCAATAGAGACTGAATGGTCTTCAAAGCTGAAGTTTCAGTATTTAATATGTGATCTTCTCTGGAAAAAAATTTTGATGCATGATCTATATCTCATTTATCAGAAAAAAGACAAGTAAAAACCACATAAGATACCATTATATGGCCATTATGTGTGAAAACTGACTGAAATCTATGACTCTCCGGTATTCTGGCTAGCGTAGAGGCGATACACGGAGAGGTGCACTTCAGTGTGAGGGTTTCAGCCTGACCTGACATGGATAAGGGAGGAAGGGATGCGGTGGTCAGGCAGTAACTGAGCCTTAGGTCCAGTGTGCGCCTCCGAAGAGCCCACAGGGCAAGTGAGCTGCGTATGTCACATTTAGGGAACACTGCTTTTTCCTGATACACTACTCAGCCATAAAGGATACCTCTAGAGTCACTTGTAGGAAAACTGATGCCCCTCGAGCCCATAATTCTAGGTGACATAATCCAGATACAGGTGTATTTGTATCACATGATTTCTCTTGCATGAGAAACCAAACCCTAAACAATTAAAAGAGACCCTATCCAGTTCCCCCAGATGCTGCTGAGAAACACCTCAGTTGATGGCAGTGAATACTGTAGGGCACCTTAGCAGGGCAAAATCTCTTTTCTTCTAAAGTAATGATTGGACCAAGAAGAAGATTTGACTACTGCTTACTTCAGTGATGCAGGGATTGCTGAACAGAAGCCATTCATATGCCCCTCATCTGATGAGTGGATAAAGAAAATGCACACAGCAGAGCACGACTCAGCCATAAAGGATACATCTGAGTCATTTGTAAGAAAACTGATACCCCTTAAGACCATAATTCTAGGTGACATAAACCAGATAAAGGTCTATTTGCAAAACACAGTTTCTCTTCCTTGAGAAACCAAACTCTAAACAATTAAAAGAGAAAATAAAAGGAGGATGATAGGATGCAGCTGGACAGATTATGTGGAGGTGAAAAGAGAGTCTGGAACCAGAAGTCAGGAGAAGGGAACTGCACTGAGATGCAGTGTGTGTATGGAATCTATTTATTAGGTGTCACAGACACAAACAACACAAACTGAAAAATAAAACAAAGTCCATTCATAGGAACAGAGTCATGGGAGTTGTTCACAGGAAACTGTACTCTCCCTGTGCAGCCACACAGGGGCAGCGCTGCTTCAGGGCGGATCAAGGTCTCTCACACAGTCTCAGGCAGCCAGAGATCATCCCTATAAAATGTAACAAACCTCCTACTCTGTTTCAGCTTATTTTTATTCATGTTTAATTTATGCATGTATCTCCCCATCTACTAAATAATGTCTACGTAAAATAATAAGACTTCGAGCTCGGGGCCGTATTAACATTTCTGATGTGAGCACAAAATGGCCTCACTCCTGTACCACTGAATCTGCGGCCATGTTGACTTAAGTGAACTACAATTTTCTTCTGCATCCTCTTTCCAGGGAAATCCACTCATGACTTAGGGTGCACTTCAAGCTGCTTTTCTCTCAAAACTCTTCCGTGATGTGGTCCAGAAGCAGAATTCATCTCTCTGCCAAGGTCATCTTCTCCGGGCACTCAGCGCACTCCTAGACCTCGTCTTGCTATCCTTGAGTACTGGGCTGATGCTGTGGCCTGGGTCTTGTCTTTCCTGCATGACGTCCAGCCACTGCCAGTATGACTGACCACACAGGTGCATCAGTCCCTCCTCAGGTTCGCTCTCCAGGTATTGAGGATTTGCAGTGAGTCATGGTCTGAAAATATTAAGCAGAAACTTCAGAAATACACAATTGACAGGTTTTTAAATTACACATAGTCCACAGCAGCCTGTAGGATTTCCTGCCCCCCTTCTTGGTGTGTCCTGGGACGTGCATTGTTATTTTGCACAGGGGAACCAGGCTCTGTGCTGTGTGATCATTGGTCACTTCCTAGCCACCTTGTCATCAGAATGGCTATCCACACTGCTTGTGTTTAAATAATTCTTATTTTACTTAATCAAGGTCTGAAAGTTCAAAAATAAATGTGCTGGTAATGTGAATATGGAAAAGACAAGTCATGAATTGCTCCCTTCAGGTTAAAAACATAAAAATTATGGTGTAAGTATAGGGAAAATGTAGGATTTTGTTACATCCACTGGGTCCAGGTCCTGGGAGTCCCCAGGTCCTCCTGAGCCAAGTCTGTCTCTGTCTGTGATGTAAAAAAGGAAGAACACTCAGAGAAGGCAATGCACAGCAAAATAACTTCATTGTAGGTATTGCAGGAGGAAGCAGGGCAAAGCCACTGGGGAGGAGTGGGACCCTCAGAGCTGAAGCACTATGGAATCGGGGGCACATGTCGTGTTTATGGGGTAGGAGTCCCATCTCCAAACCCAGGAGGGCCAATACTGGAAGGACTTGATGTTGGTTTGTTGCTAGGAGTTCAGTCCTCGGGCTAATAAGGGAATCCAGGTGGGAATGGTGATGTGAACTAGGAGGGTTGACACTGCCTGCCCAGAGGCCGGTGTCAACAGCACAAGCTGTCAGCTTCAAATCGTAAAGCTGCTTGAAAATTCCTGTTGCTCACAGCCACACAGAGGCTGCATTTTCTACCCTCTCAAAAGGGCCTGAGTCTCTCCTACAGTTTGATTATATTTGTGGTTTCAGACATTGACTTGAGGTCTTAGAAAGTAATTGCCACAGATAATGGAGGATATGCTAAACACATAAAAACATTAAGCAATTTTAAAACTTCCTACTGGGGCTGGAGATACAGCTCAGTGGTACAGTGCTTGTCTGGCAAACTTGAGGTCATGAGTTCAATTTGGTACAAAAATTCTTCCTATTTGACATCACCGTAGGGACTGGATAGATTAAGGAACACACACGAATTTCTCTTGTTGGATTATGATGATGCTTTTATTGGTTGGAGCCAATGTGAAGTACAATATACATGCAGAAAATCCATTCTGTTCTTGAGGAAAACAATCTTCATCATGTCTCTTAACTTTTTAAACTTTTATAATAACTGAGACCATCCCTCCTTTCCAGATTGCTTTAGAATTTATCAGTTTTTGTCTCTGTGCACCAATGGCATAAATGTCTACTAAAAATTAATTCTTTATATTTTCATTTTCATCTATGAGAATAAAAATATCATTTCCTGTTCAAAATCAGAATCAGAGTTACAAAAACACTTTATTTCTGAAGAGCCAAGTTCTCATATTTTCTGAAGTCAGAAAAATGTTTTCTTCCTCTTTTATTAGGTCAGAACTTCTCCAGAATAGATTGTTCCAGGATAGTCTAAGTTTTTCCTTGGATATTCCTTGAAGTAGTTAATTGACCTGATTTACAGATTATAAAATTGCAAAAAATAACCTTTTCTTTAAATATCTTCTATCATTTCTTACAGTCATGAAATACTAGTACACCTAAAAGACTGTAATGGAACTGGTTTCCCTGAGGCCAGAAAGGCAGAGAGAACATATATTCCATGACTTCAGATGGTAGTGGACAATGTGCCACTTGTAACAACAGTAGACTTTAGGAATCATAAGTAAGTGAAACGCCCTTGTATGGATTAATCCTTTAGGTTCATTCAAATTCTCATCTTTCATTGCTTTACAATAAGGGGATTTCTATTGGCATAGCTGTTACAACATGAGTTTTAATATTCTAAAAATTGGAAAGAAAGTGTAGAAATAGATTAGTAGAGAAAAATTGTAAATGGATGGTTTTCCATATGCACACAGAGGATTTCTGATTTTGAAAGACAGCATTTGGCTGAGGATGGAAAGCGGTTCCTCTGACAGAAAGAGCTTTAAGTGAAAACACCTGTGAATGGGCGGAGCCTGTGGAAAGAACTAAAGTGAGTGAGAGTTTAGAGCCAGAGCTTCATCTGTCTGGAAAGACAGAGGACTGCTGGTGTTCATACTGAGTCCCGGGTTCAGGAGGAATGGACAGGATTCTGGGAGCATCAATTTTAGTCCTAGGACTTCAATGGACATGTAAGTGGTGGAGGAGAAACCCCAAGGCATGGTATTAAGTTGAGGAAATGGGAGCATTGGGGAACAGGCAAAAGCATGCAAACAGAAGCTTTAAAGGAGATCTACAATGTCTGGGCCTCATGACTTCTTTAAAATCTTTCTAAGCAGGGGTGAACGGACAGCAAAAGAAAAATGACCAGCAACAGGTGAGACAAAATCCTCAGTGGCTGACAGTCCAGGAGAGAGAGACTTCAGTGCTGAACTGCACATATGAGGATGGTCCAGTTGCATTTGACTACTTCCCATGGTACCGGCAGCTCCCTGGCAAAGGGCTTGAATTACTGATAGCCATACATTCCGTTGTGAATGAAAATGAAGATGGGAGATTCAAAGTGCTTTTCAGAAAAGCTGACCGGGAGTTTTCTTTGCACATCAAGAATGCTCAGCCTGGAGACTCAGCCACCTACTTCTGTGCAGCCAGCACACAGTGCTCTGCAGGCACCTGCAGCCTGCACACAAACCAGCTCTGTGGCTCCAGCAAAGGGAAGTGGGGGCGGGGGAGGAATAGAAAAGAAAAACAAATGGAGGCAGTACTTTGTGAGTGAGGAAGGGAAGAGAGGTTGAAGGACAGGGAACGGAATGGGGAAAATAGGGACCAAGATGTATCCTGTGCAGGTACAAACAGGGTGCAGATCCTTTGGAGCCACGGGAGGAAGGACAGCAAGGCTCGGTATGATCCTGCACAGGGCCTCAGAAGCCTCGTCTGTCTGAGCCCGGAGCTGAGCAAGCGCAGCATATTTATTG
>NW_004525093.1:174897-177257 GCF_000260255.1 Octodon degus
CTTACAAAATTTAAATCAACCGAAGGGAAACACTGCCCATGTGCTGCTCCAGGGACTGGTGATGGCACCCACAGCCTCCACGTGCACAGTGAGGATTGTCCTCTGAGTCCTAGCCTGAGTGACCCCATCCTGCACTGCCCCGCTGCCCTTGGGACCAGGTGCTGAGGCTGGGTTTCAAAGAGCAGCATCATTAAAATGGAACAACGCTAACAGAGACAGAGACATGTAGGGCCTCCTTTTAAGTTTTTTATTTTATTTATACATGTTTGCAATGCAGAAAATCAAATTGTGTCTCAGAGAGTAAGCTCACGTACACAACTGATTCTTTATTACTCCCCTTCCTGACCCTGCCCAATGCCTCTCTCCATCCCTGGAACCCCTTCCACATTTTCATCATTATTCTTAATATCATTTATATTTCATACTTATGACATACAATCTTACATTCACTGTGGGTACTTGGTACATATACATGACATTTCCTAAACTTCTGTCATTTTCCTTTCTGACCCCATACTTTGGTCTCTTAAATCCCTTCCTATTTGCTAAAGAACCTTCCAGAATAGATAGGGAGTGGAGTACATACAACTTTTCCAAAGACTCTCCTTTCTTTCGAACCTGCTGCTGTGATTTTTATCAGTGCCTCTAAGCCCATGAGCCCCCACAGTGGAGGTGGTGACCTTGGGGAGCTGCAGCCAGCGTGCTGTCCACTGTGCTGCAACGAAGCCCTCATGCGCCCATCTCCTTCTCCCGAAGCAGAACGTGGCCGCATTGCTCTCTGGTCTGCAGGCTGCTCCCAGATCAGAGGCGGAGACTTCTTTTATCAATCACTTAGGTACAATAGTTGTAAGCTAGGCCATCAGCTTCTTGTCAGCTCAGTGAGGTGAAAAGGCACAGGGAAGAACTCAAGTGCTGAAAAACTCCTCCCGATGCCATCCATTGCTCTGTTGCTGTACCTGCTACAGGAACTAGAAGTCTGTTAGAATCTTTGGAAAGTGGTCTATTGGCCTTTTGGTCACTTCATATAAATTCAGTAATTTTTAAAAAGTGACTGAATGAAACACTAATTGCTATGTTCCCTAAGTCATGTAACAACATAAAAAAATCCGGCCATCAACTTCTGTGATGTTCACACGCTGTTCAGTACTTGGGAGATATATAGACTCAGACATCACACTCTGCGTGAACAGGTAACAGCACTGCGTGACAGAAAGACCCCCGTGCCCACCATGAGGCTGTCTAACAAATAAGATCTACTGCTCTGAGTCAATGGGAGAGAAAATGTGATGAGAACCATTGTGTTGTATATATTTATGTGTAATTACGTTGAGGTAACAAGATTGTCCTTACCCCCTTAAAACTTAGTGAATAAAATTCAAAGTCAGAGTTTGAAAGAATAACACTTTATTCCTGCAATAATTTCATAAAACGTAAAAAAGTGAATAACTTCTAAAATACAGAACCAGGATATTTTCTATCATTCCATTTCAATGTAATTTCTTTTTAATTGTAAAATTTAGGTAGATACTAGAACTGAGAGAAAAAAAATTACACAATCATTATTTGGGATATCCTTGATTTGCACAGGAAAAGCAAAGACTTATGCAGAGAACACACAATAATTGTTAAATTAGTGACCAGCAAGTGCATTTCAGGGAGAGCCTTTCGTTTGTTATTGAATCTTCTAGGAAAGGATCCCAAATATTTCTCCTCTGCTATAGTTTGTGTGTAGTTGTCTCCCCAAAGCCTCATGCAGTCACTGGGGCAGACTTCTAGAGTTTGTGATTACTTCATGGTCCAGTCCTGGGATTATGGGTGTGAGGGCCACACCCGCCCTGGGGTGGGCAATCTGGATACAGTATAAGGAAGGGAGAGAGGCTTACTAGTTCTGCAGCTGCTGCTCCTTCCTTTACTGTTTGCTGTTTTCCACTGCCATGGATGACTCCCCTCTGCCCTGTGCTACTCTTCCTTGGAGCCAGCTGAGTATGAACCTGAAATTTCCACTAAATATGAGCTAAACAAATCTTTCCTTCCTTAATTTTTGGTGTCTGGTATTTTGTCCAAGCAAAGAGACAGAAGTAACCGAGACACCCATCTAACACCACCAGTGAGTGGCACATAGCTCCATCTGCCGTTCCCCTCTGCTGCATTCCTCAAGCTAACCACTGGTCTCACATCCCATTTTGCAGGTTCAGCTCACCTAACTACCAGGGAAGTAGAAGAAGAAAAAGGAACCACATGGAGTGAGCCATGCTTTTCCTGCTGTGTGCACCAACCTTGTGACTGGTGAACTCTCCTGTCTGGGAGAGCAGCATAAAACCAGGCAGTCTGTACAGGCTGAGGGCTCAGAGTCCCTGAAC
>NW_004525094.1:0-16001 GCF_000260255.1 Octodon degus
CAGCCAGGGAGGTTCTCATTCCACCGAGCCTTCTCACCGTCCCACCAAAAGTAATTTTTAAAAACTTGTTTCTGGAAAACGTTCCTACAAGTGAAACACGACCCATCTCCACTTGTTCTCCACATGGAACTCGATAGAAGAATTTTCCACGACTTTATTTTCGAGGAGACTCACCTGCTTGCGATGCATTCATGAATGCATTTTCCAGTTGAACTGGGGAGTGGAAGTCCTGTCCCCGATTGGCGGTGTGTAGAAGAAATGTTTCAGGAGGGTCCACTTCACCAAGGGCCTAGACCCTCTCAGGTATCTCTGAACCAAAAATTCTCCCTTGAAAACTGAAAGCCTAAGGTGGAGAGAAGGAGCTACACCTCGGGCTGTCGGGCCTGGCACCATGGGGTCCCCTTGTTGCCCCTAAGATCAAAGGCCTCGGCAACTGTGCTTTAATCGGGGAGCCTGGCTCTAGCTCAGTCCTTTAAGTCGCTGCTTCCTCAAAGCTGTCAGCCTCAGGTTGCTTGAGTTCGAAACTCACAACTCTCCAGCTGGCCAAAAGGGCCCTGAAGGCATTCGAGGAACAAAAAAAAAAAAAAAAAACCTTTTTCCATTTTTCCTCTAGGACGTCGGGGAGTGGGAGGCTGAATCTTCAGGCAGCACGTTTTCTCTGGGACCGGGTGCAGATTACATGCTGAATGGGTGAGGTAGGCAAAGGAATTTGGATCAGAAATTCCATTTTGGCCTGGAGACTGGAACAGCCTTAGCAAGGACAAACTTCTGAAAGGCCTAGTGTCTAGCTGGACATTCTCCTCTTAGATGTCAACCTTGGAGTTGAGTTCTAAGAGGAGAAAGATCTCTTTTCCTCATACCACGGCTTCAAAACCCTCCTTTCTACCTGGACAGTAAATGCCTTCCGTACACTGGCGAATTTGGTCCTGTAGCAGGCAAGGGGAGAGAAAGAGCCTTTTTAATTCATCTGTGCCCTTGACCTGAGGTACTTCGGAGCCTATGGAGTCAGAGCCCAGAGATACAGGAGGCTGTGTTTATCATCCCTCTTCCTTGAACTGTAGCACAACGAAATTGAAATAATTAAAACTATCATGTTTCTTTTGCAGAACCAGGAATTGCACTCAGGACCTAGATCCCTGCTATGGAGGTTCTTAATTTACTGATCCTTCTCACTGTCCCACGAAAATCAATTTTTAAAAACTTGTTTCTTAAAAATGCAAATACAATTGAAATAAATGCCATCTCTACTTGATCTCTACATGGAATTCGATCGAAGAATTTTCCACTAATTTATTTTCGAGGAGACTCGCCTGCTTCCAATGTGTTCATGAACGCGTTTTCCAGTTGAACTGGGGAGTGGAAGTCCTGTTCCCACTTGGGGGTGTCAAGGGGAAATGGTTAAGGAGCATCCCCTTCACCAAGGCCTAGACCCTCTTGGGTATCTCTGAACCAAAAATTCTCCGTAGAAACCTGAAAGCCTGAGGTGTAGAGAAAGAGCTACACCTGGGGCTATCCGGCCTGGCACAGCGGGGTCCCATTGTGGCCCTAAGAACAAAGATTTGGGCACCTGTGTTCTAATCAGGGGGCCTGGCCCTAACTCAGTCCTTTAAGTGGCTGCTTCCACAAAGTGTCAGACTCAGGTTGGTAGAGTTTGAACCTCACAACTCTCCCTCTGGCCAAAAGTGCCCTGAAGGCATTCGAGGAACCAAATAAAAAACACCTTTATTCCATTTTTTTTCAAGAAAGGATCGGGAGTGGGAGGCTGAAACTTCAGGAAGCATGTTTTCTCTCAGCCCAGTTGGGGATTACAGTGTGAATGCCTGAGGCAGCCAAATGAATTTGGATCAGAAATTCCATTTTGGCCTGGAGACTGGAGCAGCCTTCGCAAGGACAAGCTTCTGAAAATGCCTAGCGTCTAGCTGGACATTGTCCTCTTAGAACTCAACCTTGGAGGTGAGTTCTAAGAGAAGAGAGATCTCTTTTCCTCATACCACGGTTTCAAAACATTCATTTCTACATGGACGGTAAGTGCTTTCAGTACAATGGCGAATTGGGTCCTGTAGCAGGCAAGGGGAGCGAAAGATCCTTTCGAATTCTGCTGTGCCCCTGAGCTGAGGTATTGCCAAGGCTATTGTGTCATAGCACTGAGATCCAGGAGGCTGTGTTTCTCATCCCTTTTCCTTGAGCCTTACCACAATGAAATTGAAAGAATTAAAACTATCATGTTTGTTTGGCAGAACCAGGAATTGCACTCAGGCCCTTGCCCCTGCCTGGGAAGTAATGATTGCACTGATCCTCCTCCCCATCCCACACTCATTAAATTTTAATTGCCCAAATTAGTTAATTAAAATTGAAGTGATCATTTAATAGTATTTTTATTTAATTAATGAAAGTTATTCAATTGTAATCATTAAACAATTAAAAATATTACTTTGTGTTTGGCCAAGCCAGTTGTTTCATTCAGGATCTTGCACCTGCCAGTTAGGTTCTTATTCCACTGAGCCTTCTCACTGTCCCACGAAAAGTAATTTTTAAATACTTGTTTCTTAAAAATGTTCATACAATTGAAAATAAACCCATCTCCACTTGTTCTCTACATGGCACTCGATAGAAGAATTTTCCACGAATTTATTTTCGAGGTGACTCGCCTGCTGCCGATGTATTCATGAACACGTTTTCCAGTTGAACTGGGGAGTGGACGTCCTGTACCCAATTGGGGGTGTCCCGGGGAAATGGTTCAGGAGTGTCCTCTTCACCAAGGTCCTAGACCCTCTCCTGTACCTCTGAAGCAAAAATTCCCCTTTGAAAATGGAAAGCCTATGGTGGGGAGAAGGAGCTTCACATCAGGCTGTAGTGCCTGACACAGCTGGGTCCCATTGTGGCTGCTAAGAACAAAGGCCCAGGCAACTGCGTTTTAATGGGGGGCCTGGCCCTAGCTCAGTCATTTAAGTGGCTGCTTACACAAAGCTGTCAGCCTCAGGTTGCTGGAGTTGCAACCTAACAACTCAAGTACTCTGAAGGTATTGGAGGAACCAAAAAAAAAAAAATAACCTTATTTCATTGTTTTTTTAGACATGACGGGGAGTGGGAGGCTGAAACTTCAGGGAGCATGTTTTCTCTGGGACTGGGTGTGGATTACATGGTGAATGGGTGAGGCCGCCAAATTAATTTGGACCAGAAATTCAATTGTTGCCTGGAGACTGGAGCAGCGTTAGCAAGGACAAGCTTCTGAAAAGGCCTAGCTTCTAGCTCAACATTCTCCTCTTAGAACTCAACCTTGGAGGTGAGTTCTAAGAGAAGAAAGATCTCTTTTCCAAATAGCATGTCTAAAATAACCCTCATTTTTACATGGACGGTAAATGCCTTCAGTACTTTAGCAAAATGGTTCCTGTAGCAGGCAAGGGGAGAGAAAGAGCCTTTGGAATTCTGCTGTGTCCGTGACCTGAGGTACTGCGGAGCCTATTGCGTCAGAGCACTAAGATGCAGGAGGCTCTGTTTCTCATCCCTCTTCCTTGAGCCTTACCACAATGAAATTGAAATAATTAAAAGTATCATGTTTCTTTGGCAGAATCAGGAATTGCACTCAGGCCCTTGACCTTGACCGGAAAGTTAGTATTCTACTGAGCCCTCACCGAGTCCCACTGAAATTAATTTTTAAAAAATTATTTGTAAATATATTTTAATACAATTAAAATAATACCCTTCTCCACTTGTTCTGTACGTGGAACTCGATGGAAGAATTTTGCATGAAAGAATTTCTGAGGAGACTGGGCTATTGGTTTTGTATTCTTTAGTGCATTTTCCATTTGAATGGAGATCTAGTAGCCCTGCCAGGGGTTGTCTATGGAAAAGTTTTAGGAGGGCCCTCATGGGGAAGGGCCTAGACCCTCTCTCATATTTCTCCACCAGAGCTTCACCCTTGGAACCTGAATACCTAAGGTGGGGAGAATGAGCTACACCTGGGGCTATCAGGCCTGACACATATGGTTCCCATTGTGGCCATTATGAAGTAAGGCCTCAGCAAGTGTGTTTTCTTTGGTTTCCTGTCCCCAGCTCAGTTGTTTTAGTGGCTGCTTCCACAAGGCTGTCAGCCTCAGGATGTTGTGGTTCGAACTCCACAACCCTCCAGTTAGCCAAAAGTGCCCTGAAGACATTCAGGAAGAAAAAAAAATCCTTATTCCCTTTTTGATAGAAAGTACTGGGAGGGTCAGGCTGGAACTTCAGGGAGGTTTTCTGTTTTTTCGTGGACCGGGCACAGATTGCATGGTGCATGGGTGAGTTAGCCAAAGGAATTTGTACAAGAAATTCAATTTTTGCCTGGAGACTGCAGCAGCCTTAGCAAGGCCCAGCTTCTGTAAAGGCCTAGCATTCACCTGGAATTTCTCCTCTTAGAACTCAACCTCGGAAGTGAGATGTAAGAGGAGAAAGATCTCTTTTACTCATACCTTAGCTTCAAAACCCTCATTTGACAGGAACGGTGAATGCCTTCAGTAGACTGGCAAATTGTTTCCCGTAGCAGTCAAAGGGAGAGAAATAGCAGTTCAAATTCTGCTGTGGCCATGACCTAAGGTTCTGTCGAGCTTATTGTGTCAGAGCACTGACATTCAGGAGGCTGTGTTTCGAATCCCTGTTCCTTGAGCCTTACCACAATTATGTTAACATAATTGAAAATAATACTTTTTTGGCAGATCCAGGAATTGAACTCAGGCCCTTGGCCTTGCCCCGGAAGTTATTATTCCACTGAGCCATCACCCAGTCCCACTGAAATTTATTTTTAAAAAATTATTTGTAGAAATATTTTAATACAATTAAAATGAAACCCGTCTCCATTTGTTCTGTACTTGGAACTCGATGGAAGAATTTTCCATGAAAGGATTTCTGAGGAGACCCGCCTGCTGGTTTTGTATTCAGGGTGCGTTTTCCAGTTGAATGGGGTACCAGAAGTCCTCCCGGGGTCTATCTAGCAGAAAAGGTTTAGGAGGGCCCCCTTGGCCAAGGGCCTAGGCCCTCTCTCATATTTCTCCACCAAAGCTTCACCTTGGAACCTGAATTCCTAAGGTGGAGAAAATGAGCTACACCTGGGGCTGTCAGGTGTGACACAGCTGGCTCCCAATGTGGCCATTAAGAAGTAAGGCCTCAGCAAGTGTGCTTTCGTCGGGGGCCTGGCCCTAGCTCAGTTCTTTAAGTGGCCGCTTCAACAAAGCTGTCTGCCTCAGGTTGTTGTAGTTTGATCCCCACAACCCTCCAGCTAGCCAAAAGTGCCCTGAAGGCATTCGAGGATCAAAAAAAAAAAATTCTTATTCCATTTATTCTAGAAAGTACTGGGAGGGTCAGGCTTGAACTTCAGGGAGAATGTTTTCTGTTTTCTTGTGGACCGGGCACGGATTGCATGGTGCATGGGTGATGTATCCAAATGAATTTGGACCCGAAATTCAATTTTTGAGTGGAGACTGCAGCAGCCTTAGGAAGACCCAGCTTCTGTAATGGCTTGGCATTTAGCTGGACTTTCTCCTCTTAGAACTGAACCTCGGAGGTGAGTTGTAAGAGGAGAAAGATCTCTTGTAATCATACGATATCTTCGAAATCGTCATTTTTACTTTGAACGGTGAATCTGTTCAGCAGACTGGCGAATTGGGTCCCGTAGCAGTCAAGTGGAGAGAATGAGCCATTTGAAATCTGCTGTGCCCATGACCTGAGGTTCTGTCGAGCCTATTGTGTCAGAGCACTGAGATTCAGGAGGCTGCGTTTCCAATCCCTGTTCCTTGAGCCTTATCACAATTATATTAAAATCATTAAAAATAATATTTTTTTT
The DNA here is from genome assembly GCF_000260255.1 of Octodon degus. Lineage (NCBI taxonomy): Eukaryota > Metazoa > Chordata > Mammalia > Rodentia > Octodontidae > Octodon > Octodon degus. The sequence continues at coordinate 5,813 of NW_004525094.1, forward strand.
TGGCAGAACCAGGAAGAGAACTGAGGCCCTTCCCCTTGCCTGGAAGTTGTTATTTCACTGAGGCAAAGCCCTGTCCCACAAGAATTAATTTTCGAGAAATTATTTTATTTATTTGTTTGTTTTGAACCTGGGATTGAACTCAGGCCCTTGCACTTGCCAGGGATGTGCTTATTCCACTGAGCCATCGAAAAATAATTTTTTAAATAATTAATACAATTAAAGTAAAACCCATCTCCACTTGTTCTCTACATGGAACTCGATAGAAAAATTTTCCATGAAACGATTTCTGAGGAGACTCTCCTGCTGGTGATGTATTCATGAATGGATTTTCCAGTTGAATTGTGGACCAGAAGTCCTGTCGGGCGCTGTGTAGGAGAAAGGCTTTAAGATTGACCCCTTCGCCAAGGGCCTGGACACTCTCTTCAATTTCTCCACCAAAGATTCACACTGGAACCTGAAATCCTAAGGTAGAGAGAATGAGCTCCAAATGGGGCTGTGAGCCCTGGCACATCTGGGTCCCATTGTGGCCCTTAAGAAGAAACACCTCAGCAAATGTGTTTTCTTTGGGGGCCTGGCCCTAGCTCAGTTGTTTAAGAGCCTGCTTGAAGGAGGCAGTCAGCCACTTTGAGCAGTGGTTCCATTCCCAGATACTCAAGGCAACCCAGAAAAGTGCTGCTGTTGATCAATTGGAGCCAACAAAAAAGAAAAAAAAAAGAAAAAAAAGTCCTTCTGCATTTTTTCCATAGAAACCAATCCGAACCTGGTTCTATAGGTATACTTTTTTTCAGGAGATGGGAGGTGTGGCAATGGCGAATCACATGGAATTCAGCTTAGCAGTTTATAGATGAACAGAAATAGGACGGCACAGCTTTCCAGAAGGTGTAGAATTTTGCTGCACATCTTGCACTGACAACTCACTCTTAGAAACACAAATCATACAGTGAAAGGAATCAGATGTTCATGGACAGGTCAAGCCTTAAACATGTGGCTCCCATTGTGGAATTTAACAAGAAAGGGATGAGTGAGTATGTTTCTAAATTGGGTGTCCTCCAACAGACTCTTTTCAGTGCCTACTGAATAGGAGGGTAAGGGACAGGAGGCTGTGATTCAAAGCCGCTATCCCTCGGGATATATCACACATGCCCTGTACGCTACATTAAAAAATGCCACCACTGGGTATAAAAAAAAATACTAACATAAGTTTTCACACTGTTTAGAAATGAACATCTGGAAGTCCAGATCTTCAGGTACGTTTATTCAGGGGAGGCATGCTCGACAGACAGGGTGAATTCCTGGTGTACGCAAATGAATTTAGACCCCAAAATTCAGGCTTTCATTGGATACCCGAACAGAGGAAGCAAAGTCCAGCTTCTCCAAATGCCCAGACTTCAGCTCAACTTCGTCCGCTTACAACATCCTGAGAAACAGGAATCCTAGAGAGGAGTGAATCAGACACACCAGGACAAGTCAGGACTTCAACAGCTGTCTCGCCTTGTGGCCCTTCAGAAGAAAGGGTTGAGAAAGTGTGTTTCTAATTTGGGTGTGCCCATTACCTGGGTTGTTTATTGCCTATACCATCAGAGGTGGGAGCCACAGGAGGCTGTGGTTCCAATGCCTTGATTCTCACGCCTTGCCACACATATTCTGAAGGCAACAGGAAACACAGCCACCACCAAGAGAACAAATCAAAAACCGTTGGCCCATATTTAGAAATTAAGAACTGAGAGCCAAGATCTTCAGGTATGTTAATTCTGGGGAGACTTGCAGGATGGACATGGTGAAACTCTGGGGTACACAGAGGAGTTTGGGAATGGAAATTCAGTTTTATACTGCATGCAGGAACAGACGTGGGAAGGCCCAGCTTCCCAAAATGCCTACAATTAACCTTGACTCTGTATATGTAGCACGCACTGACAAACATGAAGCGTAGAGTATAGCGAATCAAATACACATGGAAAAGTCATGCCTTCAACAGGTGTCTCGCATTGAGGCCCTTAAGAAGAAAGGGTTGAGAAAGTGTGTTTCTAGTTTGGGTGTGCCCTTGGGCTGAGATTTTTCTGTGCGGATGGTATCTGAGGTCTGGGTGAGGCACAGGAAGCAGTGGTTCCAATCCCCTGTTCCTCAGCCTTCCCAAACATGCCCTGAAGGCAATGCGAGCTGACCCTCCACCCAAAAAAAACAAACCAACCATTTGCCCGGTTTTGCAAATAAAGCAGTGGCCGCCAAGGTCTTCAGGTATATTTCCCCTGAGGAGATTTGCAGTGTTGACATGGTGAATTTCTTCCGTAGTGAAGCCATTTGGAATGGGAAATTCAGTTCGCAACCATACAGGAACAGAAGTAGGAAGGCAAAACCTCTCCAAATGCTTAGAATTTAGCTGATATTTGTCCACTTAGAACTCATTCGTAGAAAAACAAATCCTACGGCGGAAAGATTCAGATATCTTTGGAAAAGTCAGGCCTCCTACTGGTGTCTCACTTAGTGACCCAAACAATAAAGGGAATGCACCTCAGGTTTGCAATGGGGACCCGCCCATTAGCTCAATTATTTAAGTGCCTACTTAAAGGAGGCAGTCTTTCTCTGGGAGCAGTGGTTGCATTCCCATATACTTAAGGCAACCCAGAGCAGTGCTGCTGGAGTACAATGTGGAGCAGAGAAAAAATACAAAACAAAACAGAACAAAACAAAATACTTCTGCATTTTTTCCATAGAAACCAATCCGAACCTGGCTCTATAGGTATATTTTTCTGAGGAGACAGGAGGTGTGGTTATGCCGAATAACTGGGTACCAAATGGAATTTGGTACTGGAATTCATTCAGCTTTGCAGTCGATACAGGGACAGACTTAGGATGGCACGGCTTCCAAGAAGGTGTAGAATTTTGCTGTACATGGTGCCCTGACAACTCACTCTTAGAAACACAAATCATACAGTGCAAGGATTCAGATGTTCATGGACAGGTCAAGCCTTAAATATGTGGCTCGCATTGTGGACTTTAACAAGAAAGGGATGAGAGAGCGTGTTTTTAAATTGGGTGTGCTTCACCGGACTCTTCTCAGTGTCTACTGAATAAGAGGGTAAGGGACAGGAGGCTATGATTCAAAGCCACTATCCCTCCAGCCATATCACACATGCCCTGAAGGCTACATCAAATAATGCTACTTGTAGATATTAAAAAAAATAATAATAACTTTTCACTCCGTATAGAAAAGAACACCTGGAAGTCCAGATCTCCAGGTACGTTTCCTTAGGGGAGGCATGCTCGACAGACAGGGTAAATTCCTGGTTTACTCAAATGAATTTGGAACCCAAAATTCAGATGTTCCCTGGATATCGGAACAGATGAAGCAAAGCCCAACTTCTCCAAATGCCCAGACTTCAGGTCGACTTTGTTCAATTACATCATCCTGAGAAACAGGAATCCTAGAGAGGAGTGAATCAGACACACCAGGACAAGTCATGACTTCAACAGGTGTCTCACCTTGTGGCCCTTCAGAAGAAAGGGTTGAGAAAGTGTGTTTCTAATTTGGGTGTGCCCATTACCTGGGTTGTTTATTGCCTATACCATCAGAGGTGTGAGCCACAGGAGGCTGTGGTTCCAATGCCTTGATTCTCACCCCTTGCCACACACATTCTGAAGGTAACCTGAAACACAGCCACCACCAAGAGAACAAATCAAAAGCCATTGGCCCATGTTTAGAAATTAAGAACTGAGAGCCAAGATCTTCAGGTATGTTAATTCTGGGGAGACTTGCAGGATGGACATGGTGAAACTCTGGGGAACACAGAGGAGTTTGGGAATGGAAATTCAGTTTTCTACTGCATGCAGGAACAGACGTGGGAAGGCTCAGCTTCCCAAAATGCCTAGAATTAACCTTGACTCTGTATACGTAGCACGCACTGACAACCACGAAGCATAGAGTATAGGGAATCAAATACACATGGAAAAGTCATGCCTTCAATAGGTGTCTCGCATAGAGGCCCTAAAGAAGAAAGGGTTGAGAAAGTGTGTTTCTAGTTTGGGTGTGCCCTTGTGGTGAGATTTTTCTGTGCCACTGGTATCAGCGGTCTGGGTGAGAAACAGAAAGTGGTAGTTCATATCCCCTGTACCTCAGGCCTTCACAAACATGCCCTGAAGGCAACATGAGCTCACCCTTCCCCAAAAGAAAACAAACCAACCCTTTGGACGGCTTTCCTAATAAAGCAGTACCCATCAAGTTCTTCAGGTATATTTCTTCTGAGGAGATTTGCAGTGTGGACGTGGTGAATTTCTTTAGTAGTGAAAGCCATTTGGAACGGGAAATTCAGTTCGCACTCCATACAGGAACAGAAGTAGGAAGTCCAATCTTCCCCAAATACTTAAAATGTAGCTGATATTTGTCCACTTAGAAATCATACCTAGAAAAACCAATCCTTTGGCGGAAAGATTCAGATACCTTGGAAAAGTCAGGCCTCCTACTTGTGTCTCACTTAGTGACCCCAAACAATAAAGGGAATGCAACTGGGGTTTGTAATGGGGGCCCACCCATTACCTCAGTTGTTTAAGTGCCTGCTTAAAGGAGGCAGTCTTTCTCTGGGAGCGGTGGTTCCATTCCCAGATACTCAAGGCAATCCACACCAGTGCTGCTGAGGTCAATGTGGAGCTGAAAAAAAAAAAAATAAATAGAACCTTCTGCATTTTTTCCATAGAAACCAATCCGAACCTGGCTCTATATGTATGATTTTTCTCAGGAGACAAGAGGTGTGGTTATGGAGAATCACTAGGGAATCAAAAGGAATTTGGTACCTGAAATTCAGCTTTGCAGTGGATACTGGAACAGACTTAGGATGGCACAGCTTCCCAGAAGGTGAGGAATTTTGATGGGCATTGTGTACTGACAACTCACTCTTAGAAACACAAATCATACAGTTGAAGGAGTCAGATGTTCATGGACAGGTCAAGTCTTAAACATGTGGCTCGCATTGTGGACTTTAACAAGAAAGGGATGAGTGAGCGAGTTTCTAAATTGGGTGTCCTTCACGGGAATATTTTCAGTGCCTATTGAATAAGAGGGTAAGGTACAGGAGGCTATGAATCAAAGCCACTATCCCTCGATCCATATCACACATGCCCTGAAGGCTACATCAAACAATGCCACATCTGGATATTGAAAAAAAGATAACAATAATAGTAACTTTTCAACCCGTTTAGAAATGAACACCTGGAAGTCCAGATCTTCAGGTACGTTTCTTCAGGGGAGACATGCTCGACAGACAGGGTGAATTCCTGGTGTACTCAAATGAATTTGGAACCCAAAATTCAGGTTTTCACTGGTTATCGGTACAGATGAAGCAAAGCCCAGCTTCTCCAAATGCCCAGACTTCAGCTCGAATTTGTCCACTTACAACATCCTGAAAAAAAGGAATCCTAGAGAGGAGTGAATCAGACACACCTGGACAAGTCAGCCTTCAACAGGTGTCTAGCCTTGAGGCCCTTCAGAAGAAAGTGTTGAGAAAGTGTGTTTCTAATTTGGGTATGCACATTACCTGGGTTCATTATTGCCTATACCACCTCAGGTGTGAGCCACAGGAGGATGTGGTTCCAATGCCCTGTTCCTCACGCCTTACCACACATATCCTGAGGGCAACCTGAAACACAGCCACCACCACCAAGAGAACAAATCAAAAACCCTTGGCCCAGTTTTAGAAATTAAGTCCTGGGAGCCAAGATCTTCAGATATGTTAATTCTGGGGAGACTTGCAGGATGGATATGGTGAATCTCTGGGGTACACAGAGGAGTTTTGGACAGGAAATTTAGTTTTCTACTGTATGCATGAACAGACATGGGAAGGCCCAGGTTCCCAAAATGCCTAGAATTAATCTTGTCTCCCTACACTAAGAACTCACTGAGAAAAACGAAGCGTAGAGTTTAGGGAATCAAATAGACATGGAAAAGTCATGCCTTCCACAGGTGTCTCGCATTGAGGCCCTTAAGAAGAAAGTGTTGAGAAAGTGTGTTTCTAGTTTGAGGGTGCCCTTGGGCTCAGATTTTTCTGTTCAGATGGTATCAGATGTCTGGGTGAGGCACAGGAAGTGGTGGTTCGAATCCCCTGTTCCTCAGGCCTTCACAAACATGCCGTGAAGGCAACGTGAGCTCACCCACTCCCCAAAGAAAACAAACCAACCCTTCAGACGGTTTTGCAAATAAAGCAGTTCCCAACAACGTCTTCAGGTATATTTTTTCTGAAGAGATTTGCAGTGTGGATATGGTGAATTTCTTTAGTAGTGAAAGCCATTTGAAACGGGAAATTTACTTCGCACTCCATACTGGAACAGAAGGAGGAAGGCCCAGCTTCCCCAAATGCTTAGAATTTAGCTGATTTTTGTCCACTTATAACTCATTCGTAAAAATACAAATCCTATGGCGGAAAGATTCAGATATCCTTCGAAAAGACAGGCCTCCTACTGGTGTCTCACTTAGTGACCCAAACAGTAAAGGGAATGCAACTCAGGATTCTAATGGGGCCCGCCCATTAGCACAGTTGTTTAAGTACCTGCTTCAAGGAGGCAGTCTTTCTCTGGGAGTGGTGGTTCCATTCCCAGATATTCAAGGCAACACAGACCAGTGCTGCTGGAGGTCAACGTGGAGCCGACAAAAAACCTAAAAAATACTCTTCTGCATTTTTTCCATAGAAAGCAATCCAAACCTGGCTCTATAGGTATACTTTTTCTGAGGAGATAGGAGGTGTGATTATGGTGAATCACTTGGGTACCAAAAGGAACTTGGTACCTGGAAGTCAGCTTTGCAGTGGATACAGGAACAGAATTAGGACGGCACAGCTTCGCAGAAGGTGTAGAATTTTGCAGAACGTCATGCACTGACAATTCACTCTTAGAAACACAAATCATACAGTGCAAGGAATCAGATGTTCATGGACAGGTCAAGCCTTAAACATCGGGCTAACATTGTGGACTTTAACAAGAAAGGGATGAGTGAGTGTGTTTCTAAATTGGGTGTCCTTCTCCGGACCCTTTTCATTGCCTACTGCATAAGAGTGTAAGGAACAGGAGGCTTTGATTCAAAGTCACTATCCCTCTGGCCATATCACACATGCCCTGAAGCCTACATCAAATAATGCCACCTCTGGATATTTAAAAAAAATATATTAATAACCCGTTTAGAAATGAACACCTGGAAGTCCAGATCTCCAGGTACATTTCTTCAGGGGATACATGCTCGACAGACAGGGTGAATTCCTGGTGTACTGAACCGAATTTGGACACCAAAATTCAGGTTTTTGCTGAATACTGGAACAGATGAAGCAAAGGCCAGCTTCTCCAAATGCCTAGACATTAGCTCGACTTTGTCTACTTACAACAACCTGAGAAACAGGAATCCTAGGGAGGAGTGAATCAGACACACCTGTTCAAGTCAGGCATTCAAAAGGTGTCTCACCTTGTGGCCCTTCAGAAGAAAAGGTTGAGAAAGTGTGTTTCTAATTTGGGTGTGCCCATTACCTGAGTTGTTAATTGCCTACACCATCAGAGGTGTGAGAAACAGGAGGCTGTGGTTCCAATGCCCTGTTCCTCATGCCTTGCCACACATATCCTGAAGGCAACCTGAAACACAGCCACCACCAACTGAACAAATCAAAAACCCTTGGGCCATTTTTAGAAATTAAGACCTGGGAGCCAAGATCTTCAGGTATGTTTATGCTGGGGAGACTTGCGGGACGGACATGGTGAATCTCTGGGGTACGCAGAGGAGTTGGTGACTGGAAAATCAGTTTTCTATGGCATGCAAGAACAGACGTGGGAAGGCCCATCTTCCCAAAATGCCTAGAATTAAGCACGACTCTGTATACGTAGCACTCACTGACAAACATGAAGCATAGAGTTTACGGAATCAAAGAAACATGGAAAAGTCATGACTTCAACGGATGTCTCGCATTGAGGACCTTAAGAAGAAAGGGTTGAGAAAGTGTGTTTCTAGTTTGGGTGTGCCTTTGGGCTGAAATTTTTTTGCTGATGGTATCAGAGGTCTGGGTGAGGCAAAGGAAGTGGTGGTTCAAATCCCCTGTTCCTCAGGCTTTCACAAACATGCCCTGAAGGCAACGCGAGCTCACATTCCCCCAAAGAAAACAAACCAACCCTTTGGACGGTTTTGCTAATAAAGCAGGTTTTGCTAATAAAGCAGTGGTCGCCAAGGTCTTCAGGTATATTTCTTCTGAGGAGAATTGCAGTGTGGCTATGGTGAATTTCTTTAGTAGTGAAAGCCATTTGAAACGGTAAATTCAGTTCGCACTCCATACAGGAACAGAAGTAGGAAGGCCCAGCTTCCCCAAATGCTTAGAATTTAGCTGATTTTTGTCCACTTAGAACTCATTTGTAGAAAAACCAATCCTATGGCAGAAAGATTAAGATATCCTTCGAAAACTCAGGCCTCCTACTTGTATATCACTTAGTGACCTCAATCAATAAAGGGAATGCAACTCATGTTTCTAATGGGGACCAGTCCATTAGCTCAGTTGTTTAAGTGCCTGCTTAAAGGAGGCAATCTTTCTCTGGGAGTGGCGGTTCCATTCCCAGATACTCAAGACAACACAGACCAGTGCTGCTGGAGGTCAATGTGGAGCTGACAAAAGAAAAAAAAAACCCTTTTGCATTTTTTCCGTAGAAACCAATCCAAATCTGTTTCTATAGGTATACTTTTTCTGAAGAGACAGGAGGTGTGGTTATGGTGAATCACTGGGGTACCAAAAGGAATTTGGTACCTGCAATTCAGCTTTGCAGTTCCTACAGGAACATACTTAGGACGGCAAAGCTTCCCAGAAGGTGTAGAATATTGCTGGACATTGTGCACTGACAACTCATTCTTAGAAACACAAATCATACAGTGCAAGGAATCAGCTGTTCATGGACAGGTCAAGACTTAAACATGTGGCTCGCATTGTGGACTTTAACAGGAAAGGGATGAGTCAGTGTGTTTCTAAATTGGGTGTACTTCACCAGACTCTTTCAGTGCCTACTGAATAAGAGGGTAAGGGACAGGAGGCTATGATTCAAAGCCACTATCCCTTGGGCCATATCACACATGCCCTGAATCCTACATCAAATAATGCCACCTCTGGATATTTAAAAAAAATATATTAATAATAATAACTTTTCAACCCATTTAGAAATGAACACCTGGTATTCCAGATCTTCAGGTACGTTTCTTCAGGGGATACATGCTCAACAGACTGGGTTAATTCCTGGTGTACTGAAACGAATTTGGACCCAAAAATTCAGGTTTTGGCTAAATACCGGAACAGATGAAGCAAAGCCCAACTTCTCCAAATGCCTAGATGTCAACTCGATTTTGTCTACTACAACATCCTGAGAAACAGGAATCCTAGGGAGGAGTGAATCAGACACACCTGGACAAGTCAGGCCTTCAACAGGTGCCTCACCTTGTGGCCCTTCAGAGAAAAGTGTTGAGAAAGTGTGTTTCTAATTTGGGTGTGCCCATTACCTGAGTTGTTTATTGCCTACACCACCAGATGTGTGAGCCACAGGAGACTGTGGTTCCAATGCCCTGTTCCTCACGCCTTGCCACACATATCCTGAAGGCAACCTGAAACACAGCCACCACCAACTGAACAAATCAAAAACCCTTGGGCCATTTTTAGAAATTAAGATCTGGGAGCCAAGATCTTCAGGTATGTTTATGCTGGGGAGACTTGCGGGATCGAAATGGTGAATCTCTGGGGTACACAGAGGAGATTGTGACTGGAAATTCTGTTTTCTATGGCATGCAGGAACAGACATGGGAAGGCCCATCTTCCCAAAATGCCTAGAATTAAGCATGACTCTGTATACGTAACACTCAATGACAAACATGAAGCATAGAGTTTAGGGAATCAAATAGACATGGAAAAGTCATGCCTTCAACAGGTGTCTCGCATTGAGGACTTTAAGGAAAAAGGGTTGAGATGGTTTGTTTCTAGTTTGGGTGTGCCCTTGGGCTGAGATTCTTTTGTGTGGATGGTATCAGAGGTCTGGGTGAGGCACAGGAAGCAGTGGTTCGAATCCCCTGTTCCTCAGGCCTTCCCAAACATGCCCTGATGGCAACGCGAGTTGACCCTCCCCCCAAAGAAAACAAACCAAACCTTTGGATGGTTTTGCAAATAAAGCAGTGGTCGCCAAGGTCTTCAGGTATATTTCTTCT
>NW_004525094.1:16433-18460 GCF_000260255.1 Octodon degus
TACTTTTTCTGAGGAGACAGGAGGTGTGGTTATGGAGAATCACTGGGGAACCAAAAGGAATTTGGTACCTGCAATTCAGTTTTGCAGTGGATACAGGAACAGACTTAGGACGGCACATCTTCCCAGAAGGTGTAGAATTTTGCTGGACTTTGTGCACTGACAACTCACTCTTAGAAACACAAATCATACAGTTGAAGGAATCAGATGTTCATGAACAGGTCAAGCCTTAAACATGTTGCTCGCATTGTGGACTTTAACAAGAAAGGGATGAGTGAGTGTTTTTCTAAATTGGGTGTCCTTCACCGGACTCTTTTCATTGCCTACTGAATAAAAGGGTAAGGTACAGGAGCCTATGATTCAAAGCCACTATCCCTTGGGCAATATCACACATGCCCTGAAGCCTATATCAAAGAATGCCAACTCTGGTTATTAAAAAAAATAGCAATAATAATAACTTTTCAACCTTTTTAGAAATGAACACCTGGAAGTCCAGATCTTCAGGTACGTTTCTTCAGGGGATACATGCTCAACAGACAGAGTGAATTCCTGGTGTACTCAAACGAATTTGGACCCCAAAATTCAGGTTTTCACTGGATACCAGAAGAGACGAAGCAAAGCCCAGCTTTTCCAAATGCCCAGACTTCAACTCAACTTTGTGCACTTACAACATCCTGAGAAAGAGGAATCCTAGAGAGGAGTGAATCAGACACACCTGGACAAGTCAGGCCTTCAACAGGTGTCTCACCTTGTGACCCTTCATAAGAAAGGGTTGAGAAAGTGTGTTTCTAATTGTTTTTTCAATGTAAGTTGTTTATTCATTCCACGTTATTTTTAAGTGTCAGTATATTAAGTGAGAAATTAGGTATAGATAAAAATTAAGCTTGATAAAAAATATGAAGATCTTTATATTTTTTAAATGGGAAGATAATGTATCTTCTGTGGGAAGATCCAGCTCATCTTTGGCTGTATACTGACCGTATGATTTTGGAGTCACTCGTGTGTTGCAGATATGTCTCTAATATTTCTGGCCACTGTGGAAGAAACGCATCTACTGTATCTTCCACAGGGAAGCTTGAATCGTTTGAAGACAAAAGCTTCCTAAAACATAGCTTTTTTGGTCATAACAGAGGTACACATGTTGACTAACCTTCCAGGGTCAACCCCCAATGAATGAATGAAACATTACCTTAAATCAGTGGTGGCAGACTTATGGCATGCATGCCACAGAGAGCACAGGAGCTAACTTGCACCAGCGGCTAAACACTTTGCAGTGAATAAGTGGGTCTGAAGTTCCAGTTTTGGCACGTGGTCTCTAACATTGTACCCAATACTGTGTTAAAACTTTTCTTTAGTGGTATTAAAAACAGAGACATGGTTCAAGTGGTGTCAGTTTTTGGGTCATTTTATTTGATCTTGGTGTATAATTTACAGCATTGAGAAGATACGTTGACCCACATTTTTGTCTGAATACATGTATCAAATTAGCAGTTTATCACTTCACAATGTACAGGTCTGCAAACAGTTTTACTCCAGATGCCCTCATTTAGTGCTCATTGCTCATGCAGTGACATGCTGTCCTGAGGGAGTCATTGTAGAGTCTAAAAGGGATGGCTGTGGTTGCACTAAGGTTTTGTTTTGTTTCAAGTTTTCTACAATCCTTTTTTCTTCCATCCAATATCAGATTCTTTGAGCTAGAAGAGCTGTAGCTTTTCTTGTTGTGTATGTTTATTGTATCATTTTCGGTGTCTGTGTGGCAGATACATTCATTCATTTTAGGATATTTTTTTACAGAATTTTGATTTTTCTGGTGGCTCTTTTTCTTAGCATTAGAAAGTATTGTTTTGTTTTTTACATTTACAGATCACTTGCTGGAGTTTTGCCCAGTGTCTTTTTTTTTTCAAAATTTTATTGATAAACAGATAGCAATGAGACAGTTTCAAATCAAATCGGAAGTACAGTTTCAACAAATAATATACTGCATATGTTCTTCTTAGTGTTTAATTGCTGTACAAGATGCGGACTTGAGA
>NW_004525094.1:23809-37611 GCF_000260255.1 Octodon degus
TGGATTATTCTTTCCTGCATCCTCGTTGTTTTTAAGAGATCCTTTCTTACCCTTTCGCTAGTTACACCAGCATCTTCAAGATCTGAAACTCTGTCTTCACATTCATTTAAACGGTTTTGCAAGCTTGTGATTGAGAGTTTAATTTCCTTTATATCTCTTTGACTCTGCTTCATGCGATCTATTTCTTTCCTGTTTTGCTCATTCAGGGAATCTGTCGTTTTTCTAAACTCATCTATTTTTTTTTTTATCAATTCCTTCTTTAGAAGAAGTTAGAAATTCTTTTACTGCAATGTTTTCCTTCAGGATTGGTTTTCTGCCTATGTTTCTGTTGTCGCTTCTTTACTTCATCTGCTACGAGTTCTGAGAGTTCTTTTTATATTTCAGAAAAGAATTGCGCTCTGATTTCCTCTATATATTTCTGCTCTTGCTTATTTACTATCGATGCTATTAATTCATGCATTTGAGCCGAGCTAGTATCCTCCGCACTTGTTCTGGGTGGGCACTGGGTTTCTTCCATATATTTCTGCATTTGCTTCTTCAGTGCAGACGTTATTAATTCAGGGATTTCTTTTTTCATTTCCAATCTGAGTTCTACTACATCTTTCTGCAGCTGTTTCTTTATTTGAGAAGCCGTTGATTCATTGCTTTCAGCTGTGTGATTTCCAGTTTGTTCTGTGTTAGTGACCTCTGCACTTGTTACATGTGGGCTAGGGTTTAGAAGTTGCATTTTGTTCCTTCTCATCATTTTATGTAGCACTGTCTTCTGACCTTTGTTGTAGATCTTTGCTGTAGTATAACCTTCGCACGCATTGAAGTTCAGGTGTAGCTTTACAAAGTTTGGAGTTATCCTACTGCGTCTGGCTTGGGTCTGGCTGTTGTGCTCAGCAACTTCCCGTTGCTGCCCTTGAGGGTGAACCTGTTGTGCCCCTGGGGCGAGATGTTCTGCTCCTGGACTAGTTGGTTGGATCTATCCTCTACAGTCTCTGCAGGGATTGCAGCTGCAGGATTACACCCCAGTCGTGTATGCCAGGCCTGAGCTGTGCCTGGAGGGGGTTAGGTGAAGTAGGGGGAAGAGGAAGCTCTCCCACACACTCAGTGGACCTGGGCTAGGACTGTGTCTGGGGATTCCTGGACATGGCAGAAATTCCTACTGGGCGGGCGGTGTGGGGGAGGTACTGCGGAGTGTTGGGGGTAGCCCAGGGGGGTGGGAAAGGGTCCAGCGCATGATGCGCCTGGGCTGGGACTGGTCCCGCCAGCGCAGGGTAGGAGGAAGCTCTCCACACACTCAACAGACAAGGGATAGGACAGGGTCTGGGGTTTTCGGAACTCGGCAGAAATTACTACTCCATGGGCGGGGTGGGGGAGGTACTCGTGTTTCTAATTTGGGTGTGCCCATTACCTGAGTTGTTTATTGCCTATACCATCAGAGGTGGGAGCCACAGGAGGTTGTGTTTCCAATGCCCTGTTCCTCATGCCTTGCAACACATATCCTGAAGGCAACCTCAAACACAGCCACCACCAAGAGAACAAATCAAAAACCCTTGGGCCATTTATAGAAATTAAGATCTGGGAGCCAAGATCTTCAGGTATGTTAATTCTGGGGAGACTTGCAGGATGGACATGGTGAATTTCTGGGGTACACAGAGGAATTTGGGACTGGAAATTCAGTTTTCTACCGCATACAGGAACAGACGTGGGAAGGCCCAGCTTCCCAAAATGCATAGAATTAAGCTGGACTCGGAATACGTAGCACTCACTGACAAACACGAAGCATAGACTTTAGGGAATCAAATACACATGGAAAAGTCATGCCTTCAACAAGTGTCTTGCATTGAGGCCCTTAAGAAGAAAGGGTTGAGAAAGTGTGTTTCTAGTTTGGGTGTTCCCTTGGGCTGAGATTTTTCTGTGCCTATGGTATCAGAGGTCTGGGTGAGGCACAGGAAGCAGTGGCTCGAATCCCCTGTTCCTTAGGCCTTCCCAAACATGCGCTGAAGGAAACACGAGCTCACCTTCTACCCAAAGAAAACAAACCAACCCTTTGGAAGGCTATGCTAATAAAGCAGTGGCCGCCAAGGTCTTCAGGCATATTTCTTTTGAGGTGATTTGCAGTGTGGACATGGTGAATTTCTTTCGTAGTGAATGCCATTTGGAATGGGAAATTCAGTTCACACTCCATACAGGAACAGAAGTAGGAAGGCCAAGCCTCCCCAAATGCTTAGAATGTAGCTGATTTTTGACCACTTAGAACTCTTTCATATAAAATCCAATCCTATGGCAGAAAGATTCAGATATCCTTAGAAATTTCAGGCCTCCTACTGGTGTCTCACTTAGTGACCCCAAACAATAAAGGGAATACAACTTGGATTTGTAATGGGGGCCCGTCCATAAGCTCAGTTGTTTAAGTGCCTGCTTAAAGGAGGCAGTCTTTCTCTGGGAGCAGTGGTTCCATTCAAAGATACTCAAGGCAAACCAGACCAGTGCTGCTGGAGGTCAATGTGGAGCTGACAAAAAAAATAAAAAAAAGCCTTCTGCATTTTTTCCATAGAAACCAATCCTAACCCGGCTCTATAGGTATACTTTTTCTGAGGAGACAGGAGGTGTCATTATGGTGAATCACTGGGATACCAAAAGGAATTTGGTACCTGCAATTCAGCTTTGCAGTGGATACAGCAACAGACTTAGGATTGGCACAACTTCCGAGAAGGTGAAGAATTTTGATGGACCTCGTGCACTGACAACTCACTCTTAGAAACACAAATCATACAGTGGAAGGAATCAGATGTTCATGAACAGGTCAAGCCTTAAACATGTGGCTCGCATTGTGGACCTTAACAAGAAAGGAATGAGTGAGTGTGTTTCTAAATTGGGTGTCCTTCACCAGACTCTTTTCAGTGACTACTAAATAAGAGGGTAAGGCACAGGTGGGTATGATTCAAAGCCACTATCCCTCGGGCCATATCACACATGCCCTGTAGGCTACATCAAATAATACCACCTCCGGATATTAAAAAAATAATAATAACTTTTCACCCCGTTTAGAAATGACACGTGGAAGTCCAAATATTCAGGTACTTTTTTTAGGGCAGACATGCTTGACAGACAGGGTGAATTCCTGGTGTACTCAAACGAATTTGGACCGCAAAATTCAGGTTTTCAAGGGACAACGGAACAGATGAAGCAAAGCCCAGCTTCTCTAAATGCCTAGATTTCAGCTCCACTTTGTTAACTTACAACATCCTGAGAAAGAGGAATACTAGAGAGGAGTAAATCAGACACACCTGGACAAGTCAGGCCTTCAACAGGTGTCTCGCCTTGTAGCCCTTCAGAAGAAAGGGTTGAGAAAGTGTGTTGCTAATTTGGGTGTGCCCATTACCTGAGTTGTTTATTGCCTATACCATAAGAGGTGTGAGCCACAGGAGGCTGTGGTTCCAATGCCCTGTTCCTCATGCCTTGCCACACACATCCTGAAGGCAACCTGAAACACAGTCATGACCAAGAGAACAAATCAAAAACCCTTGGGCCATTTTTAGAAATTAAGACCTGGGAGCCAAGATCTTCAGGTATGTTAATTCTGGGGAGACTTGCGGGATGGACATGGTGAATCTCTGGGTTAGGCAGAGGAGTTTGGGACTGGAAATTCAGTTTTCTATGGCATGTAGGAACAGTTGTGGGAAGGCCCAGCTTCCCAAAATGCATAGAATTAAGGTTGACTCTGTATACGTAACACTCACTGACAAACATGAAGCGTAGAGTTTAAGGTATCAAATACACATGGAAAAGTGATGCCTTCAACAGGTATCTCGCATTTAGGCCCTTAAGAATAAAGGGTTGAGAAAGTGTGTTTCTAGTTTGGGTGTTCCCTTGGGCTGAGATTTTTCTGTGCTGATGATATCAGAGTTCTGGGTGAGGCACAGGAAGTGGTGGTTCGAATCCCCTGTTCCTCAGGCCTTCGCAAACATGCCCTGAAGGCAACGCCAGCTCACCTTCCACCCAAAGAAAACAAACCAACCCTTTGGACGGTTTTGCTAATAAAGCAGTGACCGCCAAGGTCTTCAGGTATCTTTCTTCTGAGGAGATTTGCAGTGTGGAAATTGTGAATTTCTTTCATAGTGAAAGCCATTTGGAATGGGTAAATCAGTTCGCACTCCATAGAGGAACAGAAGTAGGAAGGCCCAGCTTCCCCAAATGCTTAGAATGTAGCTGATTTTTATCACTTAGAACGCATTCGTAGAAAAACCAATCCTATGGCGGAAAGGTTCAGAATTCCTTGGAAAAGTCAGGCCTCCAACTGGTGTCTCACTTTGTGACCCAAACAATAAAGTGAATGCAACTGGGGTTTCTAATGGGGGCCTGTCCATAAGCTCAGTTGTTTAAGTACCTGCTTAAAGGAGGAAGTCTTTCTCTGGGAGCAGTGGTTCCATTCCCTGATACTCAAGGCAACCCAGACCAGTGCTGCTGGACGTCAATGTGGAACCGACAAAAAAAAAAAAAAAAAAAAAAAAAAAAAAAAAAAAAAAAAAATTGTGCATTTTATCCAAAGAAACCAATCCGAACCTGGCCCTATAGGTATACTTTTTCTGAGGAGACAGGAGGTATCGTTATGGCGAATCACTGGGGTACCAAAAGGAATTTGGTACCTGGAATTCAGCTTTGCAGTGGATACAAGAACACACTTAGGACAGCACAGCTTCCCAGAAGGTGTAGAATTTTGCTGCACATCGTGCACTGACAACTCACTCTTAGAAACACAAATCATACAGTGGAAGGAATCAGATGTTCATGGACAGGTCAAGCCTTAAACATGTGGCTTGCATTGTGGACTTTAACAAGAAAGGGATAAGTGTGTTTCTAAATTAGGTGCCCTTCACCAGACTCTTTTCAGTGGCACTTAAGCAGAGGGTAAGGGACAGGAGGCTATGATTTAAAGCCACTGTTCCTCGGGCCATATCACACATGCCCTGTAGGCTACTTCAAATAATGCCACCTCCGGATATTTAAAAAAAAATAATAACGTTTTACCCCATTTAGAAATGAATACCTGGAAGTCCAGATTTTCAGGTATGTTTCTTCAGGGGAGACATGCTGTATGTATAGGGTGAATTCCTGGTGTACTCAAACTAATTTGGACCCGAAAATTCAGGTTTTCCCTGGATACTGCAACAGATGAAGCAAGCCCAGCTTCTCCAATTGACTAGACTTCAGCTCAACTTTGTCCACTTACAACATCCTGAGAAACTGGAATCCTAGAGAGGAGTGAATCAGACACACCTGGATAAGTCAGGCCTTCAACAGGTGTTTCGCCTTGTGGCCCCTCAGAAGAAAGGGTTGAGAAAGTGTGTTTCTACTTTGAGTGTGCCCATTACATGGATTTTTTATTGCCTATACCATGAGAGGTGTGAACCACATGAGGCTGTTTCCAATGCCCGGTTCCTCACGCCTTGCCACACATATCCTGAAGGCAACCTGAAACACAGCCACCACCAAGAGAACAAATCAAAAATCCTTGGGCCATTTTTAGAAATTAAGACCTGGGAGCCAAGATCTTCAGGTATGTTTATTCTGGGGAGACTTGCGGGATGGACATGGTGAATTTCTGGGGTACGCAGAGGAATTTGGGATGGAAAATTTAGTTTTCTACTGCATGCAGGAACAGATGTGGGAAGGCCCAGCTTCCCAAAATACCTAAGCTTGACTCTGCATACGAAGCACTCGTCGACAAACACAAAGCGTAGAGTTTAGGGAATCAAATACATATGGAAAATTCATGCCTTCAACAGGTGTCTCACATTGAGGCCCTTGAGAAGAAAGGGTTGAGAAAGTGTGTTTCTAGTTTGGGTGTGCCCTTTGCTGAGATTTTTCTGCGCGGATGGTATCAGAGGTCTGGGTGAGGCACAGGAAGCAGTGGTTCAAATCCCCAGTTCCTCAGGCCTTTCCAAACATGCCCTGAAGGCAACGCGAGCTGACCCTCCCCCCAAAGAAAACAAACCAAACCTTTGGACGGTTTTGCAAATAAAGCAGTGGCCACCGAGGTCTTCAGGTATATTTCTTCTGAGGAGATTTACAGTGTGTACATGGTGAATTTCTTTAGTAGTGAAAGCCATTTGGAACGGGAAATTCAGTTTGCACTCTATACAGGAACAGAAGTAGGAAGGCCAATCTTCCCCCAAAGCTTAGAATGTAGCTGATTTTTGTCCTCTTAGGACTCATTGGTAGAAAAACCAATACTATGGTGGAAAGATTCAGATATCTTTGGAAAATCAGGCCTTCTACTGGCGTCTCACTTAGTGATCCCAAACAATAAAGGTATTGCCACGCAGGTTTCTAATTGGTGCCTGCCCATTTGCTCAGTTGTTTAAGTGTGTGCTTAAAGGAGGCATTCCGTCTCTGGGAGCGGTGGTTCCATTCCCAGATACTCAAGGCAACGCAGACCAGTGCTGTTCGAGGTCAATGTGGAGCTGCAAAAAAAAAATCCTTCTGCGTTTTTTTCCATAGAAACCAATCTGAACCTGGCTCTATAGGTATACTTTCTCTGAGGAGACAGTAGGTGTTGTTATCGTGAATCACTGGTGTACCAAAAGGTATTTGGTACCTGGAATTGAGCCTTGCTGTGGATACAGGAACAGACTTAGGACGGCACACCTTCCTAGAAGGTGTAGAATTTTACTGGACGTCATGCAGTGAGAACTCACTCTTAGAAACACAAATCATACAGTGGAAGGAATCAGATGTTTATGGAAGGGTCAAGCCTTAAACGTGGGCATCCACTGTGGAATTTAACAAGAAAGGGATGAATGAGTGTGTTTCTAAATTGGGTGCCCTTCACTGGACTCTTTTCAGTGCCTACTGAATCAAAGGGTAAGTGATAGGAGGCTATGATTGAAATCCACTGTCCATCGGGGTGTATCACACATGCCCTGTAGATTATCTCAAATAATGCCACCTCCAGATATTAAAAAATAATAATAATAATAACTTTTTACCCCATTTAGAAATGAAGCTCAGATCTTCAGGTACCTTTCTTTAGGCAGACATGGTCCACAGACAGGGTGAATTCCTCGTGTACTCAAACAAATTTCGACTGGGTTCTCAGCTGTAGGAGCATGTAAGAGATACAGAAATGTTATAAAATTCAAAAAAATGTTTAAAAATCGAAAAAAATTCAAAAAAATTTTTATGAGTATAAAAATTTAAAAATATGGCCATGCGCATCCTCGGAACCAAACCATAAACCTAACCCTAACCCTAATCCCTACGCTAACCCTACCCGTAACCCTAACCCGCGGGGCGGACGGGAGCGCATCATGGCTGCGGGAGCCAGTGGGAGCACGGCTTCAAGGTGGGAGCCATTTTTGTAGTTTTTGTCTATTTATTTATTTATTTATTTATTTACTTTCTAGTGTAACCAGGGAGCGTTTTTTTTTTTATGAAAATGAATAAATATACAACCAGGAACGGATCAAATTGACAAAATGTTAATAAAAATAAACAAATAAAGCAGGCCGGCTGGCGGGAGCCGGCAGGTCCCCGGGATTCACCGGGAGCTAGGCCTCGCAGCCCCGTGAGCGCTTTAAAGAGCACAGAAATGAAAAAACATGGATCTTTCACAACCCGGAACAGTAAACACAAAGATAAATCCATCAGGCAGGCTGGTGGGAGGCGGCGGGAGCTGGCAGGCCCGCTGGAAGCACCGGAAAGAGTACAAATAAAAATACACACACAAGGCGAACTGGCTGGATTCACCGTAAGCTAGGCCTGGCTGTGCAGTGAGCGCTTTAAAGACCATAGAAATGAGAAAACGGGGACCGTTTGAAACTGGGTAGAGTTAAAATAAAAATAAATACATCAGGCGGGTAGCGGGAGCCAGCAGGAGCCACCGGGAGCCAGGCCTCGCCACCCCTTGAGCGCTTTAAACAGCACAAAAATGAAAAAAAGTGGACCTTTTGTAACCGGGAAAAGTAAAAACAAAAATAAATACACGAGGCAGGCCGGCCAGAGCCGGCGGGAGGCAATGGGAACTAGGCCTCGCTGCCCCATGAGCGTTTTTATTTTAAAAGAGGAAAAAAGAAAGAAAGAAAGAAAGATGAAACAACGAGGACAGTTTCAAACCCGGAACAGGAAAAATAAAAATAAATAATTAATTCCTAAATAAATACATAATTCATTAAATAAATGGGAAAATAGAAAGTCGGAAAGGGGGCGACTTCGCACTCTAGAGCCTGAGGTGGAAACGGCTGAGCTAGTTCTCAGCCTATCGGACAGCTTGGCTCCGGGCGCTCTTAGCCTCTCGCCCCCACGGAACCCGCGGGCGGCTGGTCGGGCAGATGGGGGTGCCTCATCCCCGCGGGAGCCAATGGGAGCGCACCGGCGGACCAGGGTGAGTTGGCGGGGCCCGCCGGAGAGGGCGTGGCCTCGCGGCAGAGAGAGGGGTCCGACGGGAGGCTGGGGAAGCCCAGCTGGGGCCCGAGGAATCCACTGGGATTGCGGAATCGCCGTGGGAGCATGGAAGAGAGACAAAAATTTGAAAAAAATAAAAAAAAATGTTTATAAATCGAAAAAAATTAAAAAAATTTATGAATATAGAAATTTAAAAATATCATCATGCGCATCCTAGGACAACCAAACCCTAGCCCTAACCCTAACCCTACCCTAACCCTAAACCTAACCCATGGGAGCCAATGGGAGCGTGGCGGTGGCGTCCTGGGAGGCATTTTTGTAGTTTTTTTCTATTTATTTATTTATTCATTAATTTTTTCGTGGAACTGGGGAGCATTTTTTTTATTAAAAATAATAATACATAACGAGAAACTAGTCAAACCTGAAAAAATATTAATAAAAAGAAATAAATAAATGAGGCAGGCCGGTGGGATTCACCGGGAGCTAGGCCTCGGCGACCTGTGAGCGCTTTAAACAGCACAGAAATGAAAAAACGGGGACCTTCTGAATCCAGGAAGAGTAAACATAAAAATAAATAAATACATCAGGCAGGCCAGCGGCAGGCAGCGGGAAGCGGCGGGAGCAGGCGGGCGGCACAGGAAAGAGTAAAAAAAAAAAAAAAATACACAAAGAGAACCGTCGGGATTCACCGGGAGCTAGGCCTCGCCGCGCCGGCAGCGCTTTAAAGAGCACAGAAATGAAAAAACGGGGACCGTTTGAAACCGGGAAGAGTTAAAATAAAAACATATACATCAGGCAGGATGGCGGGAGCCAAGCCTCGCCGCCCCGCCGGTGACCTCATGCTTTAGAGCCCAGTGCGGAGACACCTGCGCTAGGTCGCCACCTGGCAGACAGCTCAGCTCCAGGCGCTCTTAGACTCTTATCCCCGCGGGAGCCGGCGGGCCGATGGTGGCGCGTCATCTCCAGGCGACCTGAGTGGGGCGTGTCATCACCGCGGGAGTCAATGTGAGCGCGCCGGTGGACCCGGGTGAGTCAGCAGGGGCTCGCGGAAGAGGGCGGGGTCTGACGGGAGGCGGGGGCGTCCCGCAGGATCCACTGGGATCGAGGCATCGCCATTGTGGGAGTGTGGAAGAGAGACAAAAATCTGAAAAAATTCAAAAAAAATGTTTAAAAATCGAAAAAAATTCAAAAAACATTTTGTGAATATAAAAATTAAAAAAATCGTCATGCGCATCCTAGAACAATCAAACCCTAAACCTAACCCTAATCCTAACGATAACCCTAACCCGTACCCTAACCGTGACCCTAACTCTAACACTAAACCTAACCCTATCGCTAAGGCTAACCTAATCCGCACAGGCAGACGCTGGCGCCTCATTGCCGCGGGAGCCAATTGGAGCGGGCCAGCAGACCTGGGTGAATCAGGACTGTGGGAGAGGGCGGGGTCCGACGGGAGCCAGCGGCGGGCCGGAGGGGATGCGCGGGAGAGGGCGGGGCCTCGCGGGAGAGGGAGGGGTCCCACGGGATGCGGGGGCGCCCGGGCCGGCGGTAGCCAGTGGTATCGCGGCATCGCCACCATGAGAACATAGGAAACAAAAATTTAGAAAAATTCAAAAAAAATGTTTAAAAAATCGAAAAAATTCAGAAAAAGTTTTATACATATAAAAACTTAAAAATATCGCCATGCGCATCCTAGGACAGCCAAACCCTAACCCTAACCCTAACCATAACCCTAACCCGTACCCTAACCTGTAACCTAACCCTAACCCCTAACCCTAACCCATACCCTAACCCTAGGACAACCAAACCCTAAACCTAACCCTAACCCTAACCCGTACCCTAACCGCAACCCTAACCCTAACCTGTGGGGGCCGATGGGTGCGTGTCATTGCCCTGGGAGCCAATGGTAACGTGGTGTCGCCGCGGGAGCCATTTTTGTATTTTTTTCCATTTATTTGTTTATTTTCTCGTGGATATGGGAACTTTTTTTTATGAAAATGAATAAATACACAAGGAGGAACGGGCCAAACCTAAAAAAAAAATTAAATAAATCAGGTGGGACGGTGGGAGCCGGCGGGCCCACGGGATTCACCGGGAGCTAGGCCTCACCGCCCCGTGAGCGCTATGAACAGCACAGAAATGAATAAACCGGGACATTTTGAAACCAAGAAGAGTAAACATAAAGATAAATACATCAGGCGGGTCGGCGGGAGGCGGCGGGAGCCGGCGGGCCCGCGGGCCCACCGAGGCACCAGAAAGAGTAAAAATATAAATAAATACACAAGGCTAACCGGGGGGATTCACCGAGAGCTAGGCCTCGCCGCACCATGAGCGCTTTAAAGAGCACAGAAATGAAAAAATGGGGACCGTTTGAAACCGGGAAGAGTTAAAATAAATATAAATACATCATGTGGGTCGGCAGGAGCTGGTGGGAGCCACCGGGAGCCAGGCCTCGCCGCCCCATGAGCGCTTTAAACAGCACAGAAATGAAACAATGGGGACCTTTTAAAATGGGAAAAGTAAAAATTAAATACATGAGGCGGGCCGGTGGGAGGCACGGGGAGCTAGTCCTCACCGCCCCATGAGCATTTTTATTTTTAGAAAAAGAAGAAAGAAAGAAAGAAAGAAAGAAAGAAAGAAAGAAAGAAAGAAAACGAGGACAGGTTCAAACCCGGAACAGGAAAAATAAAAATAAGTAAATAATTTCTAAATACATAATTCATTAAATAAATGGGAAAATTGAAAGAGTTGGGACGGGGGCACAAACCAGTGACCTACCGCTCTAGAGCCCGGGGCAGAGACAGCTGCCTAGATCGCTGCCTGGTGGACAACACGGCTCCGGGCAAACTTAGGCTCTTGCCCCCGAGGGAGCCGGCGGATACACCGCAGCGCGTAATCTCCACGCGCCCAGGGAGCATCATTGCCTCGGGACCTGAGGAGGGCACGTCATCGCCGCGGGAGCCAATGGGAGCGGGCCGGCGGACTCCGGTGAGTCGGCTGGGGCCTGCGGGAGAGGGCGGGGTCTGACGGGAGTCTGGAGCGGGCCGGCGGCGGGATCCACTGGGATCGCGGCATCACCGCCGTGGGAGCGTGGCAGAGAGACAAAAATATGAAAAAATTCAAAAATAATGTTTAAAAATCGAAAAAAATTCAAAAGAAACTTTTGTGAATATAAAAATTTAAAAAAATTGTCATGTGCATCCTAGGACAACCAAACCCTAAAACTAACCCTAACCGTGACCCTAACCCTAAACCTAAATCTAACCCGTACCTTAACCCAAACCCTAAACCATGGAGGCCGATGGGAGCGCCTCATTGCCGCGGGAGCCAATGGGAGCGCAGCATCACCGTGGGAGCCATTTTTGTAGTTCTTTCCTATTTATTTTTTCGTGGAACTGAGGAGCGTTTTTTTATGAAAATGAATAAATACATAACGAGAAACTAGTCAAACCTGAAAAAATATTAATAAAAAGAAATAAATAAATCAGGCGGGCCGGCGGGAGCCCGCGAGCCCGCGGGATTCACCAGGAGCTAGGCCTCCTCGCCTCGTGAGCGCTTTAAACAGCACAGAAATGAAAAAACGGGGACCTTTTGAAACGGGGAAAAGTAGAAATAAAAATAAATACACGAAGCGGGCCGGCGGTAGCCGGTGGGAAGAACCGGGAGCTATTCCTCGCCGCCCCGTGAGCGTTTTTATTTTTGAAAAAAGAAAGAAATATGAAATAATGAGGACAGTTTCAAACCCGGAACAGGAAACATAAAAATAAATAAATAATTCCTAAATACATAATTCACTAAATAAATGGGAAAATAGAAAGAGTCGGAAAGTGGGTACTAACCGGTGACCTAGAGCCCGGGGCGGAGACAGCCGCGCTAGGTGGCTCCCTGGTGGACAGTTGGACTCCAGGGGCGCTCTTAGCCTATAGCCCCCGCCGGAGCCAGCGGGCCCGCGGGGGCAGGCCAATAGTGTGCATCATCTTCGCGCAACCCGATATGGGCACGTCATCGCTGCGCGACCCGAAGGGGGCGCCTCATTGCCGTGCGACCCGGCGGGGGCGCGTCATCGCCGCAGGAGCCAATGAGAGCGGGCCGGCGGACCCGGGTGAGTTGGCGGGGGCCCACGGGAGAGGGCGGGGTTTGACGGGAGTTGACGACTGGCCGGCGGAGGCCGGCTGGGGCGCGTGGGAGAGGGCGGGGCCCCACGGGAAGGGGCGGGGTCCGACGGGAGCCCGCGGGATGGGGCGGGGCCTCGTCAGAGAGGGAGGGGTTCCGACGGGAGGTGGGGGCGGGCCGGCGGGCACCCGCGGGAGCCACTGGGATAACGGCATCGACACCGTGGGAGGGTGGAAGAGAGACAAAAATTTGAAAAATTTCGAAAGAAATGTTTAAAGATCCAAAGAAGTTCAAAAAAATATATGAATATAAAAATTTAAAAATATTGTCATGCGCCTCCTAGGACAACTAAACCCTAACCCTAACCCTAACCCAGTTGTGACAATCTGCCCACCTCAATCTCTTAAGAGCTGAGATTGCAGGCATGTGCCACCATGCCTGGCTTTAACATGGCCTTTTGAGAGGGAAAGAAGAGAGTGAATGAGAAGAGTGAACAAAAGAGAAGGAGGAAGGAGAGAGAGGAAAGAGAGAGAGACAGAGAGAGAGACAAAGAGACAGAGAGACAGAGACAGAGAGACAAGAGAGACTGGTGTTTTTTTTTATAGAAGCATCAGCCCCACTGAATTCATGTCAGACCCTCATAACCTCACTTAACTTCCCTGTAGGCTCTTATCTCTCAATACAGCCACAATGTGGGGTTAGAATATCAATATGTAACTTTTCAAGGATAAACTTCAGTCCTTAAAAATCTAGGCTATAAATAAATGTTTCAATGTGCAAAGTATTTCAGAAAGCACTTCGTGAAAGAAAAAATCCAAATAGCTAATGAGCCTATAAAAATGATAGATTTTATGAGTCATCAGGGAAATGCAAATTAAAATGTTACAACTTCATAATGAACCAAATGTACGCTTTAAAATATCACAATATCAGGCAATATCCCCAACTACGGTTGCTGTACCTGATACGGTAACTTTTTTGAAATAGATTTTGGTCTTTGACACTTGATACTGATCTGTCAGATGTGTTCGTTTCAGTCACTGTCACTGAAGTAAACCACATCTATAGGGGAAATACATCAATATATATTTATTGTATTGTCCTAGAACTATGTTATCTGTTCGGCTCTTTGTCAGAATATAGTCCATAGGGATTTTGATTGTTGCGTCCCACTTGATAACAACGATTCAGTATGTTGAAGGCATCATACTGATTAGGCCTGAGAAATAGAAGGTGTTAAGTACAGTATTCTAGATGCTCTAGTAAAGCACAGAATGACACAGGGTGGGAGATAA
>NW_004525094.1:38406-39687 GCF_000260255.1 Octodon degus
ACTCCCCAGCCCCTCACGCTTCCTCTTGGCACGGATGTGCGTCCCCACCCTTTTCTTGATGAACTTGAGGGCACGCTTGGCCTTGGAGACCTTGAGCAGCTCCATGGTGTACCACCCATAGGGGGCTAAGCTGCATACCTCCTGGATCATGTCCCGCATGAACTTGGTGTGTTTGGTGAGATGTCAGTGGCGGTGGCTGTGCCTCAGTTTTCTCACATTCTTAGTCACCTTGTGGCCCTTTTTGAGGCCCACGGCTATGGGATAGCAGAGGGCCATGGCTACTCTTCTTCAATGGTTGCTGTGGTGGAAGAAGATGGGAAAGAATTGGGCCCTCTCCTCAACACTTCCAGTGGCCAACTCACTCATACCCCCCTAAACCTAGACTGCTGGATTTGGGGAACTGGTTCCCTGGGAGAATTTTCCAATCTCCATTGCCTCCAGTCAATCTGAGTCTACAGCCATGATCTGATCATTGAGCTCCTTCTGCCTTGGACAGCAGGCACTGAAAACTATGCTGATGGGCATGATTGAGTGTAATTATCACAATAAACTAGGTTAGTTTTCACATACTGAAAACAATGAGGAGTGTTGGAGTGCTGGGATTCTGTGACATCTCTCAGTACTTTTGTGCCTACTAATACATGTGAATAAGCAATGGCAGCCACTATCTTCTGCCAAGGATAAGGTGACTAAGAGCTCAGACCTCTGAGAGATAAAGGTGTGAGTCACTCTCCCACATAGACAAACTAGGGATGAAGTGCTAGGGTGGGGATTCAGGGAGTAGCGCAGTAGAGGAGAAAGATAATATCAATTACCCTGTGGGAACCAGTTACAACTAGTGGGATGGTAGCTTGTTTCAGGCTACACATTAAATGCATATTAATTCCTTGCTTGCATATTAAATCTATTAGAGAGCTTGTGGCTCATTGCTATCTTCAACAGGGTGGATTTAATAAATGGATATGAGTCACAGATGGGATTTCAATGGCACAAAAGTGACTACACTAGAGTCCCCATTGCCCTATGTCACATCTACTTAATGTCTCCTGGATTTTAGCCATTATTATGCTTGATGTTCTCTGTGACTACAAACTTGTCTTGTGCTGAGAGCATCCCACCACCAGTAGTGTTCTACTTGCATTATTATGTCTTCTTCTTCTTCTTTCTCCTTCTCATTTTCCTTCTTCTTTCTTTCTTTCTTTCTTTCTTTCTTTCTTTCTTTCTTTCTTTCTTTCTTTTTTTTTTTTTTTTTTTCAGAACCGGGGATTGAACTCAGATCCT
>NW_004525094.1:41167-50659 GCF_000260255.1 Octodon degus
TCCTGTAGTTTCACATGCAGCATGTGAGGTAATCTGTGGCAAGATGTGAACTTCAAGGATTTGGTGCCTCTACCCCCAAGGTACTTCTGGTGACTGTAGCTCTCATGGCTCTTCTCTTGGGCCCACTCAGATCCCTCCTTGAAGTTTTTTCAGATGATCCATATTCCTGGCTTTTCTAAAATTCTAGGCTTTACATCTTTGGCTTTATACTCACAGCTTCACACTTGCCCTCTCAGGACACACTGCAGTCCTCCCAGGCCTTCTTCTGAAATTTGAGTGTCAGCCTTTCTGATCCCACAACTTTTCATTCTGCATGCACTTAAAACCAGTGCCACATGGATGATGGTAAGGTCTACCACCAGCTGTAACAGTAGCCAGTCTTTGCTCTCTCTTGACTCTAGGGGTTAAACATCTAGATCACTGAGTATACTTTTTTTTTTGCTCCGAATGCCTTCAGGGTAGGTTTGGCTGGCTTGAATTGTTGGCATTGAACCACAGCAACCTGAGCCTGACTGCTTTGTTGAAGCAGCCACTTAAAGAACTGAGCTAAGGGGCAGGCCCCCGATAACTAGTATTCTGAATCTAATTTTGAGAAACAAATTCTCTGTCTACTGCCATCCTGGAACATGGTTTTCTGGGGTTTTTAATTTTAATTTTTTGCGGGGAGTTAAAGTGAAGTCTTTTATTTTCACAATTTTGAGGCAGTTCCTTCTTATGATGTTCTCAGGCCATCTTTTTTATTCTCTCGTTCTTTCTCAGCAATCAGTATCTCTTCTTCTCTGTCTTTGTAGTCTATACTTTACTAGAACTTCATTTTTAAATCATTTTAAATACTTTTGCTGGGTTCTTTGATTATAGAGAGCCTTTCCTGGTTCTTGTCATGACGTAGGACGTTTACATTTATAATCCCATGGAAAAGTGATTAGAACCCTAGTGAGTTAATTCCAGTCTACCATTTCTAGTGCAATTCATGGTGAGAAAAAAGACACTAAGTTATGTTTATAGTTGTAGGGTGCCAAGGGGCTCCTAAGTCCAGCTAGTAAAATGGTCAACCAAAACAAAGGCCTTGATCCAGGGCCAAATACAGGTTTTATTAATTTGTGAAGCAGGCAGTGGCTTGAGGATGAAGTGACTGTGAGGGTGAGAAGTACATGTGTGCTGTGAGCTGGGCTAAGTAGGAAGCCTGAAATGACCCCTGCAATATGCAGAGAGAAGGATATGTAGAAAGAATAATCTGTATAATACACTTGAGGTACTATCTAATGCTTTGGGTTGGTGCTTCAGCTCTGATGGGTAATATTTTATGCCCTGGGATTTCATAGCTTCTTATCTTGAGGCTCAATACCAACCAACAGAATGAAACGCAGCTCTGTATCCTGCCTGGCTCATACATGCTTCTTGAGAGCTATAGGAAGGGCAACACAGCCCTATCACCTTGCTTCAAAGACTACACATAAGCACCTTGGCTGGACTGATTTACATTGCTTAAAGCCAAGTGAAAGGATAAGGAAAAGTCGTAGCCAGCTCTGTACATATTAATATATGGAAATAGGGCCAGGTTTAGCCAAAATGAAGATAATTGCTTTTCTTTCAAGGAGAGTCATCCAAGTGTCCCTCCACATTTGATATTAACTCTCAACATAGATCTGGCTAAGAGCCCCTAACAGTAACCATGACACTGCCTCAACACTGAGCTGCCTTAAAGTTTTTTTTCTGTCAGGTTAATGAGTCTGCTCTCAATCTCAGTCTCAGGAAAAGTTTTTGGACACAAGCAAAATAAAGACAAACTTTCTGCAAAGGCATAACACATTATCTGGAGTCTAGCAGCCAATGTAGCACTTTTTTCTCCAGCAAAAACCTCCTTTGTCTGGCTTTTACTGGCCTCTCTAGTCTTGTGAGCTCCAGATAGAATCTCTCATAAAATACAGCTTAAAGTGGCTCAGTGCTACTTTTTAAGCTAGCACCTCTGAACCTTTCTAAACCACAAGCCATGTCCAAAGCTCCTGAACCACACTGTCAAGTATGGTCACACCAACAACCCCACTCCTAGTACCAAATTCTGCCTTTGAGACAAAATATCCAAAACCTAAAGTTAAAGGATGGAAGTTTATTTTGCTTAAAATTTGTAGAGATTTTAGTTCATAATCTGCTGACTACAAAACTGAGTGACTCATGGAAGAAGAATAATTATTTATTGGTAAAAGACACCAAAACAACCTGAAAAAAACCCAAGCCTCTTTTTGTCCGTTATATTATATACAAACTACCTGCCTTATGGCAGATATAGCATTTATACCCTTAAACCAAATATTAGACTATAAATCAATCACAAATGCTAAATTCAACAGCCTCTAAAAAGCCCACCCCATGACTACATGAGACTTTAGAGACATCTAGACACAAACCATAACACACCCTGTCTCTGACTCTAACTCTGTCTCGGTCTCTCTCTGTTTCTCTGTCTCTGTCTCTGTCTTGCTGCCTGTCTCTTCTCTCTCTCTCTCTCTCTCTCTCTCTCTCTCTCTCTCTCTCTCCCTCCCTCCCTCTCTCCCCCTCTCCCACTCCCTCTCTGTCCCTCTCTCTGTCTCTGTCTCTGTCTCTGTCTCTGTCTCTGTCTCTGTCTCTCTCATTCTCTTTCCTTTTCCTTGTACAGTAATGGGGATTGAACTCAGGGCCTTAGGACTAGACAAACTCTAGACACTACAACTGAGGGGCATGCCCAGGTCTTTTAAAATGTTTTATTTTGAGAACAGGTATTACTAAGTGAGCAAGCTGGCCTCTAACTTGAAATTCTCTTGCCTAAGCCTCCCAAATAGCTGGTGCATGTGCCACCATTCCTGGCCTGCCCATTATTTTAAAAGGTATATTTCAGTATGCCTCAGGCCTTTGACCCCTAGAAGCTAACCTATGTTTCAGGTCCCTAATTTTCAGAGTTTATCTCCCACCCCCTGTGTGTTAGTTGATACATTGTGTCAACTTGGCTGAATCAGCTCCAGAAGTTCTGGGTGTGGGATTGTTTTCTGCTGCCATGAACTGCTGTCATTTGCATTTGAGCCAGTGGAGTATGAACTGAAACCTCCACAAACTGTGAGCTAAATAAACCTTTCCTTCCTTCACTTTGAGTGTCGGGTATTTGACCCAGCAACAAGTAAACAGTAACTAAGACAGAATTTGGTACCTGAGGAGTGGGGTCGTTGCTGTGGCTATACCTGACCATGTGGATTACAAATTTTTGGGAATGGCTTATGGGAAGAGATAGGAAAGGTTCAGAGATGTCAACTACAATTGAAGTGCTGAAACAGCTTGGCTGTTGTTTGGGAGCTTCTGGTCGGAGCTCAGACTAGAATGCTAATAGGAAGCCAGATTGCAAAAACCAGGCTGGGGAGGTTTCTGCTGGGAAGGATAGCATTGGTTGGGGGACTGTGGATGATTTGTTATGGCTTGGCAAAATGTTTGTCTGCATTTTGCTCCTATCCAGAGACTTTGCCTGAGACTAAGATTAAGCACAGTGGACTAGTTAATCTTGAAAAGGAAATTTCAAGGCAGCCAAATGTTGGGGCAGTGGCATAGTTGTTATTGGGTGCTCTTAGCCAGATTTATGTTAAGAATGAAGAGCAAAGAACCCAAAAGGATGATTCAAAATGTTGTGAGTTTGGCAAGAAAGGAAGTACCAGGAAGGCTGTGGACTGCAAAGATAGAACTGAGAGGATCTCCACAGCTGAGAAGGAACAGGACAGTAGAAAAGATGTCCTGAGGACATCATAGGAGGTGGCAGGTTCTCACCCTTTGTAGCCTCAGAATCAAAAGGGTGAAGGACTTTCCTTTGAGGGAAAAGCCGCAGAGCTCCAGGTTCCAGAAGGAGGTGGTGGCCACACCAGGTTCCAGAGTGGAGGTGGTGGCCACACCAGACTGCAGAATGGCACCAGCATAGAGGATTTGTTTCTCAGAATCAGAGTCAGAGTGCTCAGAAATCCAGGCACTTGACCCCTACAGCCAAGGGAGAAGAAACCCTGGCTACTGCTCCAGCTGGCAGCAGCCCTTGGCATCATCCATGCCATGACTGGTTTTAGGCACATGTAGAATATAGGAGTTCTGAGGTTAAGAAGGCTTCCACCCAGATTTCAGAAGAAGGCCTGGGAGGCCAGGTGGCATGCTCCTGGGAGGGCAATGTTTGAAGCTGTGAGAGAAAAGCCTATTCAGTGGAAACCTTAGAAGTTTGAAAAAGCCAGGAATGTGGATGGTCTAAGAAAAGCTGCAAGAAGGGAGCAAAGCAGGCCTGAGAGAAACTGCAGGAGCTACCAGCAGAAGTGCCATAGGGGTGGAGCCACGTAAGGCTTTTGGAGCTCACAGCTCATTACAGGGTGTTTTGGATGGTCCACAGGGAACTGAAGGACTTAACATTTGCCGTTCTGGACTTTGGGCTTGTTGTGGTCCCAATTGTTTGTATCCTGCTGTGTATATCTTTTGGAATGGCAATGCTTATCTTGTGCCTTTGAATGTTGGAAGTGTTTAACTTTTCATTTGTAGAGGGGCTCATAGCTAAGAGTTTGCCTTAGATGTTTGAGGCTTGGAACTTGGACTTTTCAGCATTGCTGAAACTGTTAGGACTTTGGCAACTCTTAGAGATGGACTAAAATGCCTTTTGCATAAATGGATGTGCACGAGTCTTTGGAGGGCTGGGGTAACATGTCATGGTTCTAATGTTATATAATGTTCAAGTTGTAAAATTTTAAGCATATCTATGTACCTGGAAATTGGCTTAAAGAAGTATATTTCTAGTTGCCAAATTGACAAGGGGTGGATTGTGGTAGTTGATACAGTGTGTCAACTTGGCTGAATCAGCTCACAGTTCAGTTGTGGGGGTCTAGCCCTGCCCCACTTCCTTGGAGATGTTGGTCTTCCCAGTCAGCCTAGAAGGAAGAGAGAGGCTTGATGGACCACAGCTGCTGCTCCTCTTCTGCTCTTCATTGTTTTCTGCTGCCATGAACTGCTGTCATTTGTGTTGGAGTCAGCGGAGTACGAACTGAAACCTCCACAAACTGTGAGCTAAATAAACCTTTCCTTCCTTCATTTTGAGTGTCAGGTATTTGTCCCAGCAAGAGTAAACAATAACTAAGAGACCGTGGAATGCATGTGTTCTATCAAATTATCTGGTACACTTGATACTTCTAGTTTACCAGATCCAATTAGCATAATGTCATCAATGAAATGAAACAGCATCATATGCTGTAAGTTATCAAGATGATTGAAATCCCTTCTAGTTATATTATGCCAGAAAGCAGGAATTTGATACAACCCTAATTTAAAGTAGTGAAGGAACATAGCTTTCATGCCACATGAAGGTGATTTGCTTTTGAGTTGAAAAGAAAATATTTCCCAGATGCCAAGGGCTGTATTGATTATAAAGATATCACATCCAAGTTTCAGCTTTAATTGGATTCACTGCTGATTATGTTTACAATGACCCATAGTCATTCTTCATGATCTATCAAGATTTTGCATCTGCCAAAAGAACAAATTAAATGGGAGTGTGGCAAAGCAATATTGTGCATCTTGCAGTCTCTGATGATGATGCTGATCACTGAAATTCTCTTAAGATGCACTAATATTAGTGGTATTGGTTGGGAATTTTTGTCTTCCCAAATAGCTGAATATATAGATCTGGGCAATGACAAAGTGGGAGAAGTACTCATATACTATGTCTCTCAATGACAGACTTTGTGGATGTTATGTTGTCAAACTTCAGTAATTTTCCATTCTGGCAAGTTCCTATTCGTGTGTGTGTGTGTGTGTGTGTGTGTGTGTGTGTGTGTGTTGGAAGCTTTCACTATGATTTGGCCACAAAATCCAGTGCAGCAGGAGACAAAGAAAGTATACTGGCTAATATAGTCAGCCCTGACTTGCACAAATAGCAAAGGCTATCATTTCACAATGGAGAAAGAGTATGTAGCTGGGTATGGTGGTGCACTCCTGTAATCCTAGCATTCTGGGAGGCTGAGGCAGAAGAATCACAAGTTGAAGCCTAGCCTGGACACATAGCAAGATCCTGTCTTAAAATTTAAAATAAGGTGGTTAAGTGTGTAGGTCATTGTGAAGAAGTTCATGGGTTCTATCCTTAGTACAGAAAGAAAGAAAGAAAGAGAGAGAGAGAGAGAGAGAGAGAGAGAGAGAGAGAGAGAGAGAAAGAGAGAAAGAGAGAAAGAAAGAAAGAAAGAAAGAAAGAAAGAAAGAAAGAAAGAAAGAAAGAAAGAGACTTGAAAGGAAACAAAATGAAATGAAACCAAGGGGACTCACTGGAGCATTTCTTGGGTGCTCCTCAGTGATACTCAAGAGTAGGTAGTTTGAAATGACCCCTGCCTGACAAGAAGAGTGCAAGAGGTCTGAAGGTCTGGATCACTCTATCAGAACAATAACTGCAGGCAATAAAAATTGGTTAAACAAGAGCAAGGGAAACCTAGATTGCTTGGTAGAGAAAGGAGATAATAAATATCGATTATGACCAACTTTAATCATGGGATTTGACTAGGTTTTCCAGCTCCTTTTTTAGGATATTGCATCTGAATTTCACCTTGAAGAATTCCTTATTAGAGAAAAGGTGAGAGTATCATTTTTCTCACAGAGGAAATGATGTTGGAATGTTAGAGTAGGATTCAGTAGCTAAAGTGTTCAAAGTAGGGGAAAGAAGGTAGAGATGTCTGCACACAGAAGAGATATGGATAGATAGTACAGGCTCTTCATGCAACTACCCCCCAAGAGTACTGCAAAGAAAGAGTTATTCTCAGAGCAAGAAGACAAAGAGAATATTATATTTGGGAAATAAGGTGAAGATGCAGAATATTCTACTGATGAATGGCCTTGAGCTCCAGATTGCATAGCAGAAAAGTTTTGGGAGGTGAGCAGATATGGAAGATGAGATCTGGAAAGGTGACAAAGTTGAATGACAATAAGTGCTATGGAAAAAAAATAAGTGCTATGGAATAGGGAATGGCAATGTGAGTGGCTACATGCCCAAGGCAAAAGGGCCTAGAGAGTCATGTGGATGGTCCCAGGATGGAGTGGCTACCAGTGGAAGTGTGTGCTCCTGTCTGGAGTGTGCATTATCTGGGGTTCCAGCTTAGCCCCACTGATGGAGGGCAGGAGTCCCCAGGCATGGGAGATGGGGCCTGCTCTGAAGGCACAAGCTGCTCCCTCTTAACTTCCACAGACAGGAAGGCCACCAGGATGGCAGAAGTGAGCTCTTACTCTAGTTGAGTGGGTGCATGAGCCTTGCATCGTCACTGTCATATAAGACTGAGACTGACGTTTTCTTTCCCAGTGAAATCTCAAATTGCTGGTGTTAGGGTGAGCAGTTTATCTTCTCTGTTCTCTGGTTTTTCTTCCTCCCCTCTCCTTCCTCACACAGTCCTCTCCTTCCCCTCCTTTCTTCTCCTCCTCCTTCCTTTGCCTTTCCCTTCTCCTCCTCCTTCCCTATAAGTACAGGTGTATCTCAAGTATAGAATTAGCAAAAAACAAAAGTCTCTGCTAACAGACCTTACTGTATTCACCCATAATCATCTAATGGTTTTTGTCTACCTCTTCCTTCCCACAGTATTTCTCTCCCAACTCTGTAGAACTATAATCACAGGTAAAGACATCTTTACTGATAAGAGATCCTATTCTAAAGTATAGCTTCAGATACAAGCTGGAATCTTCAGAATCAGACAATGCCAGCAAACCTGGAGGGACCAGATCTTCATTGCTGGAGAGACGGTGCAGGTGTGGCGGGTGGGAGGAGGGCCTGGCCTCCCTGGCTCAGGCCCCTGTCTGTGCACTGGGCTGCAACTTCCTCTCCTGCTCTGTCTTTTAGCTCTGGCACTTGGTGCATATTTTCCATTTTTAAGACACTACTGAACTTAGACAAACTTTCATATCATTTTATTTTCTCACCTGTTTTACATAACCCTTTATCTTATGAAAAGTCTATTTTTAATTTCTTGACATTTCCCTCATCATCTATTGTTCTCTTTTTCTCATAATACTGTCTCTCTCTTTTACCTTAACTGACTGCATTCATGAGTGAGCTCGCTCAGCCTGACACAGCTGGCCCAGACTGGTTTAACTTTTTTCCAAGCAAGGTAAAAATCACCTTCTCCCTATGACCTACTCTTTGGACAGAATTCTGACCTGTTCACAAAAAAACCTAAACTTAGTGGTTTTGTACATTTTATTTCCATTATTTAAGCATGGAACATTCCCTTCTTCCTACAGAGTGGATTTCCTCTTTGAGCAAATTGGCTTACCTATTATTTCTCTTCCTTTTACTTACATTTTCCATTTTTAAAGATTTTTCTTATTTTAAAGCAAAAACTAATAAAAATGATATGGGATTTTAAAACAAGATAATAGGAAATTAACCGTGGTTAACATATTGTGTATTGTTATCTTCAAAGTAGATTACAAAATATAGGCATGTAAGATTAATCGAACAATAAAAGCACAAACTGTTCCCTACAATGAACTAAAAGAAATTAGTAGTATAACATTTTTCATTTTCATCTACAGGATCTTCATCTACAAAGTTACTCTGACTTTCTACAAATACACTTCATCTTCTACAAATATTTTTTTGCTATTATAAATATTTTCCACGTTTACTGTGTATCTTTTAGAGTCACAAAGGAATTTTTAAAGCCAGAAATAGAGTGTGGGATTGTGTTTAATAAATATCTTGCTAAGATTCACATCCCCCCTCCAAGCCTGTTCCTAAATTTTATATTCTGGGACTTGATCAAAACATCAGTGTAAGGGCTGGCCAAATAGCTCAGTGGATTAAAGCACCTGCAAGCAGGTGCAGGGGCCAGAGGTTCGATCCGCAGGCCTGCCGTGCTGGCCTCGTCCCCCTAGGGCGCGCTGAGCTGGCAATTGAGATTGGGTGTGATGGCACATGCCTGTAATCCCAGTACTTTGGAGGCTGTAAACAGAAGAATCACTACAAGTCCGATCTAGTAGTGAGACCCTGAACTCCCTGTAGATCCTTCCCTAAAATAAAAAAAGAAAAAAAATCAATGCATGATTCACAAGTTTGTGCTGATGAATAGATGTTTAAGTCCATAATATGGTGAGCTGCTATACACCTTATACCACCGTATGGTTCCTGTGTGAGATTTTTCCCCCTTAAATATTTGGCATCCTTACGAGTTGACGTAAGGATGACGTGCTCCTAGGTGACCAGCTGTGACTCACTGTGGTCCCTGTTTCCCTCCCTTGAGTTCCTGTGGCAACGCTCCGGCCGCTCACAGCTGTGGTTTCAGTGTGGACTTTGCGATGGTATCAGCTCTGCTGCAGCGATCTCTGAATATGCTCTCACGTCCTTGCCTCATGAAGGATGTTCCAGGCTGCATACGAAGTATTTCCTGTCTCAAAAGAGAGAATCAGTTTCTTTCCCAGGCTTTTAGCTCTTTTTTCAGGAGAAAAGTGTCAGAGCCAAAACTCTGGGACTTAGTTGTACCTATT
>NW_004525094.1:52889-54498 GCF_000260255.1 Octodon degus
AGAGAGAGAGAGAGAGAGAGAGATCACAGTCCAAGTTAACTTTACATTTACAGAGATTCTTGCTTTTTATCTTTTCTTTCTTTCTTTTCTTTTTTTTTTTTTTGGCAGAACCGGGGATTGAACTCAGGCCCTTGCGCTTGCCAGGGAAGCACTTATTCCACTGAGCCATCTCCCTGGCCCAGTTCTTGCTTTTTAAATGTTGAGATGTTATTATTCAACTTCTCTCCTTTTGTCAGCTGATAATTTTTCCCTTTCCCCACCAATACAGATACACAAAACTCCCAAATTAAAGCAGATATTTTATTTATAATAGCATGCCTAATTCAAGGTCTCTATTTCTTTTCATTCTGAGCATCAGTTGAAGCCTCTTAAAGGCAGCAAGTGTACGTTCTGGGTGATCTGACTCACGTGTGTCACTCACACATCACCCAGGGAGCAAAAAAATGCCAGCTTCCTTTCAGAAGATTACCGAGCACTTACAAGGGTGGTACGTGGACAAGCACTGCAGCTCACTTCAACTTCTCTCCTTTCTGCTTTTTTCATCTCAGCTTTCTGATTTAAGCCTAATTTCTGTCCCCCTTTTATATTTTTGCTTTTACTGGGTGCTTTCAATGCTAATCTCATTTTTTAAAAAAATGTATTTGGTACAGGGTCTTACTATGCAGCTCAGACTCATAGTGATCTTCCTGATTTTCAGTCTCCCCAGAGATGGAGTTACAGGCATGCACCACCACACCTGGACCAGGAATCCAACACCGGTTACTGCACTTGCCTAAGCAGGCCCTTAGTCCACTGAGTGATCTCACTGGCCTTTAAATGTTAATTGTATTTACATCTTTAATTCTTGTTTCATTGCCTATAGGCTGTGTCTCTGGATTCCAAGTCTCTTGATTCCTGTGTCTCTTGATTCTAATTCCAAGGTGTTGGGGCTGGGGAGATAGCTCAGCTGCATCAGCATGCCTGCCTGGCAAGCACAACATCCCAAATTCAATCTCCAGTACCTCAAAAACAAAAACAAAAAATCAAGGTGTCTTTGCTCTTTATTTATCTTTCCTTCTACTTTCCATCTGTTTCTAGTTTGTACTCCTGCTTTTATATATCAAGGTTAAAAACATTCTCTTCTGTTTCCATATTACATTTTGTTCAATCACAAAGTTGAAAAACAATACAAAAATACATAGAAGGGATGATTGAAAATATGATGAACATTAAAATAAAAGATATACTGTTAAGAATAAAGGATAAGCACTTTTGAAGTGAGGGGGAGTAATTTTAGGGAGAGAAGGTCAATATGTCTTTTACTGTAATACAATTTTTTTTTTTTTTTTTTTTTTTTTTCCGGGGATTGAACTCAGACCCTTGTGCTTGCCAAGGAAGCACTTATTCCACTGAGCCACCTCCCCGGCCCCTACTGTAATACAATTTTATTTATTTTTTAAATTTTAATTTAAATACTCATTGTATTTTGGTCATTCCTGTTGAGCAAACAGGAAATCATGGAAATTTTTATCAAATAAAAAATTACAGTGTATCCTTATGCACCTACCTTATTCACAGATCTGGCATTGTGCAGTTACTGGATTTTTCTCAAAGTCAAAATGACCACACA
>NW_004525094.1:55918-70657 GCF_000260255.1 Octodon degus
GAACCGGGGATTGAACTCAGGCCTTTGCACTTGCCAGGGAAGTGCTTATTCCACTGAGCCATCTCCCCAGCCCTTGCTTGTTCTTTTTCAAGGCCCCTTTTTCTGTCATTCTATTTCATCTTGCAGGCTTTCAGGCATTGAGTAGTACTTGATTGCTGACTTTTAGTTATGGACCATAAAGAACTGACTGAGACTCAGTGAGTCTTCATGAGAAAGGTTCTCCTAGGCAGATCCAGACTGATCACTGGTGTGGGGGGGCAGGAGAGAAGGGCACAGAGTTCTGCCTACAGAACTTCTGCTTATTTCCTAGTTTCCATGTGTGGGTCTTCTTTCTTCTTCTGTTTTTTCCTGGTGTCTCTCAAACTTTGCATTGGTTTCTCGACACTCTCCCACCCCTGAGCATTTTAAACATCAGCTTTTGCACCTGCTTCACCTGTGTCTATTTCTCTGTCTACTTCCTATGTCTTGGAAATGGATTACAATTCCTCTTACACTGATATACCCTCTCTTGTTTTGGCTGTAGGTTCCTTTATGTCATTTTGCTATCACATAATGAACGTTTAGGCAGGCAAAGACACAAACATGTTTTCTATCTTGAACCAGAAATAAAAGTTTACTTTGTCGTGTATGATAACTAAAAGAAAAACAATAGACAAAGACTCCAACTGTTTACTACTGTCTAGTTTTCACACTTCACTCTAGATGGTTATGACTTACTCTAAATGAGCTGTTAGTGGCTACTCCTGGGCCATGACTCAGCTTTAGGGTCTTTGTTTTCTCTGTCCTGGAGAAGTCCATAGAAGAAGGGAGGAAATGAGGGAGTATTTCTAATAAGATGCATATGCTATAAACTACATTGACCCAAGCTGTGATGAGGGCTCAGACTCTTTTTTTTTTTGTTTTGTTTTGTTTTGGTGGAACTGGGAATTGAACTCAGGCCCTTGTGCTTGCCAGGGACGTGCTTATTCTACTGAGCCATCTCCCTGGCCCCAGGTCTCAAACTCTTTACAGCCCACTCTTACAATTTCTTTTCCAACTCACTCTCCCTCCTGTCCTCACTCCTGAGCAATTAAATAGAATCTGTCTCCCACTGGCCTCTCTTTCCATAAACTGTTCATCAGGGGAGAGGCAGTCATCATTTGTTGATGTTTTGCTCTTAGTCATGGTCTGGTGCTCATTTGGTCAATGATTTAGTTGTGCTTAGGGACGCAAATTTAATAAATTAGAATCTTCTGGCCGTATCAAATTGAATAATACAGAATAAATTTTCCTTCTTGATATATTCTGAGCTAAAATATGCTCATTATTTAGATTCTGAACGTTGCCTCTGAACTAAGGAAGAAAACTATTCAAACAAGAGTCCTATGCATAGGATGAAACTGGCCTCACTTTTAAAGTATAAACCCTCCAATTTAATGAATTCATTTTTGTTCAGACAGGGTCTTGCTGTGTAATTCAGGCTGATCTTGAATTCACTATGTGCCCAAGACTGGCCTTATACTTAGGGAAATCCTGCTGCCTCTGTCTCCCAAGTGGTGGGATTACAAGTACGAGCTATCATGCCTGTCTACGCCTGAAGTTTAGATGGTCACAAGGATAATTTTATGAAATATTCTTACCCTAAGTAGAGTGAAAGCCTGCCCAGAGAACTCATGATCTCATACCTGTTACCTGCCACATTGTGGATGGATGATAGGTCCTCACCGGCCTGGGGAGTATTGGACTACGACTGTTTGAATACCTTTTGCTCAGGTTATGATTCATTCTAGACTAGAATACAGACAGAGACTGGAATAAACACTCATGATCCAGCACTAAGTCCTCTAAGAAGCTAGCAATCATTAGAGTTTACCTACTTTCCAGTTCTATCTGAAGCTGACTCTGGTTCTGAATTTGTTTAAAAAGTCAGTGTACAGTACATTCATAAAACATTATTTTTAACAGCCAAAACCCCCCAGAAATAGCATGAGTCTCATGCTAGTGAAACAGTTATTGGCAGGAATAATAATGTGATCCTTTTAAAAATAGACTTCATTTTTTAAAGAACAGTTTTATATTTACAGAAAAATGGGGAAGTTAGTAGAGTTCCCATATATCCTAGATCTAGTTTTCCCCTTTATTTATATTTTACTTCAGTGTGGTACAGTTATTATAATTAATGGACCAAATTGATACCTTATTAGTAACTGAAGTCAAATTTTCCTTAGTTTCTGAATAATGTCTCTATTCTAGAATCCCATCAGGGATATCACATTACTTAGGCTCCTTTTGACTGAGACAGTAGTTATAATGTAGTCTTTTAAACAATGAGTACGTAAAAACACACGAACTATTAACATTTAGAAATATATACTAAAAATAGAATGTATTAGAGTGATGAGGTTATTGTTGAAATCATATATTTACCTTTTTATTATGTTCTAGTATTATAAATCCCAAACTCTTCACTTCTACCTCTCCCATGTCATGCTGATGCAGTTTTTGCCTCACAGATAAATAAGCTATTGCTGCCCCCAAACCGTGATGGATCCTACAAGTAGGCCCCTGGGGGCTTCCCTTGAGGTTCAGTTGGTTGTTCTAATTTGTGATGAGAATGACATTTCTTCTGATGTTTTCATCTTCTCTCCCATCTTATCATTTTGAGACTGAGATAAAATAGGTATTTGTTGCCTCAAGTTTAAGTAGGGAAGACTCTTCTCCATTTCTGAGCATAGAAATGTAATTCTTCAGTAGACTGAAAGCTTCTTTGATCTAGTTAGAGTAAATATGTTCTCTCTCTCTTCCTCTTCCTTGCTCTCTCCTCCCCATCCCTTCTCTCCCTCCCCACCCCTCTCTTTTCCCCTTTCATTCAATAGCAAAGTACTCTTCCCTGACAAATCTATGCATATGGGTGAGTGCAAGGGAGGTTTAGGCTCTGCATGTACCCTGCTTGGATACTGTGCCACCAGGAAGAATAGAAAGGATGTAGGGAACAGATCTTTTGGACTCTGAGGGCATCTGAAGCTGTTTGCGGGAAGTGGATGTCTTGAGCGGTAGTGACCTAATGCTCACCAAACCTCTTCCCCACCAAATTTCCTCCTGAGATCACATCAAGGATGCCTTTCCAGCCTCCCTTTTAGGAGGGTGTGGTTGAAGGATTGAATTCCAGCCAGCAGAGGTAAGCTTTGAGCAGACATGATACATGCTACTTACATATCTCCTTGCACAAGAACTGAACAGAAACAATCATGTTCACCTAACCCATGCTCTGCTGCTCAGCACACATGCCCATCTCCTCACATGTACAACTCCAAATGTCCCCATGAGCATAAGCCACATGCCACCTCAAACTCCTGAGCAGGTGACAACATAGTCATGTGCATGGTCTGCTTGTGGCTTTAAACTCAGGATGCCTGGCTACAGTCTGCATCTCACATGCACAGTGTTTCTTGTGGTCAGACAAGTCAGGGACTAAAGATTGTAGACTTCTTCACTGTTGCAAACCAAAGTGTTAGTCTGTCACTGGAGCTGTTGCATTTCCACTATCAATTTCTGCATTAGTCAAACCTCTTCGCTGGCAGAATCCAGGGGATTTGGCCAAGAGAAAATGGAGCTGGCCTCTGTGGGTTGTGGCATCAGTAGCGTTTATACTTGTGATCTGTGGGACAGTGCTATTCTGCCAAGCAGACTAGGAAATGAAGATCTAGCCAGAGAGAAATGAATCAAGAGATCTTGCAGTTTATCCTAACAGCTTTCAAATTCCCTTCCTGAGACCTGAGTGCTCTTTCTCCTTGGGTTCTGTGAAACACCTTTATATTTTTTATAAGTTACCCTGTCCCTTTCTTTTTTTAAAAAATATTTATTTGTGTGTGTGTGTGTGTGTGTGTGTGTGTGGCCAGCTCAGCCCACCAGAGGGTGGGGCTGGCTGGCATGTGGTGCTAGGCATTGAACCACAGTCCCTGTGCTTTGCTAAGCTTGTTCTAAGTAGGTGCTTTAGACCACTGAGCCATCTCACCAGTCC
Organism: Octodon degus; assembly: GCF_000260255.1. Lineage (NCBI taxonomy): Eukaryota > Metazoa > Chordata > Mammalia > Rodentia > Octodontidae > Octodon > Octodon degus. The sequence goes on from NW_004525094.1 coordinate 59,919, forward strand.
CATACCCTATCCCTTTCACTTTCCAATTCTTTTATTTTTTTTTTCAGGCTTAACTCACGTGAGTTAATTTTCATAACACCTAATTTAAGAATCCTAAGTTATATGATGGTGTAAAGTTTAGAAACACAAGAGAAGGAGGCATCTGTTAATGACTAGAAATTTTAACCTACTTCTCTGATTCAAAAGGCTGGACTTCAAACTAGTATAGCCTCAACTCTTCATGAGTTCAAGTTCTCATAGAGTATGATAATCACCTTTTAGAAGTTCCCCTGTGAAGATTTATAAGCAAATGAGATCTTTCATTGACTGACATTTCATTAGGTTAAGCGATCCCTGCTAGAAAAAAAAACCCTAAGCTTGAACTAGTTTTAGGTTTAAAATCCTGAGATCTTTCATTGATTGCCATTTCATTAGGTTAAGAGATCCCTGCTAGAAAGAAAACCTACGCTTGGACTAGTTTTAGGTTTAAAATCTTCACCATTATTCACTCTTAACATTGTAATTTCTGCCTTCACAGGGCAGAAATGAGCTTCTGGAACATTAGTTTAGTAGCAGATATGGGATGTATTGATGGAGTGGGATCCAGGCACTAAGGAATAAAAGTAGAAGCTATTGCACCAGTGAGAGGAGGAAATTGTTCTTGGATTATGGCAAGGGAAAAGAAAAGGAGGGAATGGCTTTGAGAGATGTGCAGCAGTAAATGGATGGGATTTAACAGATGAGTCGATGTGAGATGGAAGGGAGCCGCGAATCAATAAGCACCCAAGGCCCCATCTGCAACTCCGCCATGTATTACTGTATCATTAAAATTAGGAGTTAGATCACTTTTACCCTTCAAACTGGCAAAAATTAGAATGCTAATTAATGCCAAGTGTTGGTAGAGACAAAGTGATATAGGGACCCTCATCCACGGCCAGCGCCAGAGCAGACAGATGCAGCCATTTTGGACAACAGCCTGGCAGAACTCATTAAAATAAAGATCTCATGTTCCCTATTACCCAATTATTTCCCTCCTGGGCATGTATCCAAGGGAAATTCTCACATGTGTCCAAGTAAGAGATGTATGAAAATACTCACTGCAAAATTATATATATAAAAAAGAAGCACTGAGTTGAAGGCACTCTCTTTAACTGTCATTGAAAGACTATATAGGTAAAATGTGGAGGATGCACCCGAAGGAGCGCCATGCATCATTCAAAAGCAACAAAGTAGGCATATATCCAGTGTGTGGTGATGTCTTAGAAATACAATGACAAGGAAAAAAGAAATAATGTGTGGTGGTACAAGGTCATTTACATAAATTGAATATGTATGCACCTAACCCAATAAATTTTACAGGAAACATACAAATAAAAGGGCACACATCAAATATATTGGAATGGTTGCCTATTTGTAGGAGTGAGTGAAGAATTGGAATAAAAGAATAAATAAATTAACTAAGGGAGAGCCTTCAAGTGTGAATTAAGAAGGTGACAGACTCAACCTGCTGATGGAAGCAAACAAAAGCTTTGGGGATGAAGGTAAATATTCCCTGGATATCACTGGGATATCAGGAGGCCTTAAGTGGCACTCATCCTCGGAAGAAGTGTTTTATAGAAGGGAACATGAGCGGGAAGGCAAGCAGAGAAGCCCTGAATATCGAGAAGGTGTTACTTGACTGTGTGAAAATCCCCAAAGCCCTAGTGGGCACGATGAGAGTTCTTAGGTGATGACAGAGGAGAGAGACAAAGAGCATTATGGGAACAGGATTCCAATTTCCTGACTGGATTAAAAAGAACACGTAACATGCTCCTGAAGCATGTCACAATGAGTATACTCATTAGCACCACCAAGTTAAGCAGAGAGAGTTTGGAGGGTAAGCAGCATCCACAATAACCAAGATATAGGTGATCAAGTGGACCAAACAATGATCATTACATTCATTTTGAAAGTGAAACAATATTTTTCTTCAAGAAAAGAAGAATCAGAACTCCTAAGGAATCAGGACACCTGGCAGCTCTAAATTGTGGAATATGGGGGTGGGGTGTCTCTGAACAAGAAATAGGAGACTAAGTTAAACTGAGTCCTCTTCTGAAAAGTGAGAATTTGGGGGAAGGCAAGAGAAGACTTGATGATGAGGGTAGTAATAGTAATGGTGTGTGTGTGGAAGAATCAGACTCTATTTAGCAGAGAGTATTCCAAGTGGGGAATCAACACACCTTCAGAAAATGTAAAATATAGTTTGATGCTGAAACGTGTGCCTAGAATTCCAGCACCCTCAGAAACAGGCAAGAGGACCACAAGTTTAACCCAGCCTGGGTGATTTAGTGACTTAGTGAGACCCTGTTTTAAAATGTAAAGGAGGGAGGGAAAGCCTCCGGGGAGGTGGCTTGGTGGGAAGCCCCTGGGTTCAGCGCCCAGGACCAAGGGAAATTTTCTGAAATGGAATCATGTTGGGGCCACATCGTGCTGCACTCCCCTGGCTGCTGGGACAATGCTGCTGGCTGCATGAGTATGGACCTCTCATTAAAGTGGGGAGCCACGCCCCAGTACACACACACTGTGGTGAAACTCTGCTCCACAGGACAGCTGAAGAGCAGGAACATTCTGTTTTCTCACCTGTCTGTCTTCTCCTTTTCAAGTTCCCCTGTGCCAGCACCTCCTCTTGCCTTTAATCAGATTTTTATTGAAAATGAAAACTACACAATCATTAAAATAGATGTCCTTTGTGATGGGTAATGAATTCACTGAGTGTGGCCGCAGTTCTTGTATTTCCCACATTCATATAGGCTCTGACAGCATGTTCTGATATGCTTCTAAAGATGAAGTTTTATTGGGTTCAGGCTGATGAACATGAGTATAAAAAAGACCATTTAGAAACTTCAAGTTTGAGAACTGAAATCTGCCTCCTTCTTTGTAGCTTTCTGAGCCCAGCCTGCCATCTCGCACACAGAAGGTGCCAAAGCAGTGACTGCCATGCCAGTAAAAATCGAAATAGAGATGCTGTCTCATGCCTCAAGTGAGGATTCACCCCACTGCCTAGGGTGGAGCTAACAGTGCTCCTGGGTGAATCTGGCTCTGTGGGGTGGGGCATAGGGGGCAAAACCTAGGTGTTGAGAGCCTGGCTTTGCAGCTTTGGAGTGTGGAATATGGTCAGATAAATATTTATAAAGCAAATGCTTATAGAAAATTGCTAATGATAGTGAAAAAAAGCTTAAAAACAGGTACTAGGTTTTTCTGGGGCTATTAAAATGATGAATATAAAACTGCATGTACTGTTAATTGGTAGGATTGTCAACCTGACTATATATGCTGATAACTGAACTAAGCAACTGCACTGAATATGGCAATGTGTAATAGAAGGGTCATGCTTGGAATGCCTGTCAGTCTGGTCTTTTAAATACATACTTCTTGTCATGACATACCAATTATTACCATGATGTCTCACAAGTAAAAGGTTTTTTTTTCTTTTTGTTTTTCTTTTTTAGATGGGTAATAAATGAAAAAAAAAAAAGACAAGAAAAAGAAAAACAAATCTCAGGACTGTCCTGCTACAATGCTGTATATGGTTAGATTTCTAAATTTTTGTGTAAAAATATGTGTTTATTCCTATTTAAATTTTTTTCTTCATATTCTGTAAGGACTTAAATTTCAACACATCAGTACTTGATGGAAGATACCTATTCCACATTATGCCTAAGATGTTCGATATTTAGACAGATAGTTAGGGTAAACCAAACTGCACATATTGCAGGGTAATAATAAACTTCTCTTCTGGAGGGTTAAAACCTAAGTTTGCAGATCAAAAATTGGAGAAAAGGAAGGGCTGCAAGGTCTACCAACATTTTGGCCCTAGCCTTTCAAGGTGAGTGAAGATTGAGGACATAGGAGAACCTGTACTGTAACATCATGTAACTCAGTTGTGCCCCTAATTTTTTGATCAAGGAGATTATGAAAGCCACAGAGGAATGTGGTTGATGATGTAGAATGTGCCTAAGGAGGGTCACATGGAGAGAAAACATTCTCTCAGGATTTCACAGAGAGCAAATTGGTCAAGCAATGGCCATGACTCATCCTCATGGCTGACACTGACCAAAGATCTGCAAAGTGCAGTACAGGGTTACAGGATAAATCCTGAGGGGACTTGACTTATCAGATACAAAAGTTACATTTCTTGTTATATAGGTCTTGCTTTATCTTGGTCTTAACCATCCAGCAGAAAAGTATAAAAACAAGGTATATAAAGTAAAGCCATATTAATATGCTGAGCTCTAAAAGGCTCTAATCAACAACTTCTGTGGATAACCCACTACTATTGTGGACTACTGGACTGTATTGGATTGTTTTGCTGAATTCAAGCACCTACAATATTTAGATGTCAATAGAATACCCATCTCTGACAGGACTGAACTGGAGAGGGAGGATTCAGAGGAAGGGCCATTTTGTATTTGTATATACAGAATAGTTAGGATAGACGTACAGCAGCTTTTGCTTGGTTCAGTGAGAGGAAGGATTTGTTTGGACGGGATGTCCTGGCTGCTTCTTGTGCTGTGGATGACCACTGAGAAGATAACAATGTGCAATATATTAATTATTGAAAATGTCCTATTAATCAGCTTGGAAAGTGTCTCAATGATATTTGTTTCTCAATAAAATAAAAAAAAATTAAAAACCTGCATGTACATATTGATGAATGAGGATAATCTAAAAAGAAAACATAAACATCAAAATATCTCCACTGACAGTGACGTTTTGGTTTTTATAATGGCATCAACATAACTTTAAATTGTGTGTGTGTGTGTGTGTGTGTGTGTGTGTATGTGTGTGTGTATTTAGTACAGGGTCTACAGCGTCTCACTACACAGATCGAACTTATAGCGATCCTTCCTGTTTTTCATCCTCCCAAACACTGGGATTACAGGTGTGCACCAGCATGCCCAGTCTCATTTGCCATCTCAGCATACCCCAGGGGCTGGGCCCACACAGCAGCCTTGGCCCCTGCATCTGCCTAAGCAGGTACTTTACTCCGCTGAGCTATCTGGCTGACACTTCTAAATCTCAATAAGTAATACACTGAATTTCCACATCGTGTGTTGTCAGCAAGCAGTTATTAACTTAGAAATGGCATTTAAGGAGCCCACATTTGGACTACTACACAAACTAGGAATCATTACATACTAGAACACTTTCCTATTTTTCACCTCCTTCTTCTATATCATTTTGTTGTTGTTGCTGTTGTTTTGGCAGAACTGGGGATTGAACTCAGGCCCTTGCGCTTGCCAGGCAATAGGTTATTCTACTAAGCCATCTCCCTGGCCCCCTCCTATATCATTTTGAGGATGCTACAAAATAGGTGCTGTCTTGAGAGTGAGGAGGAGTATATTTTGTAGTCCAGAGGGGTAAGTACATAGGGAGTTGGAGCATGGGTACTATGTCTTTTTCAATTTTCTGTTTCCTTGTCTCTTCTTTGATTCTGGAATACCTACTTTCTCTTTTCCTTTAGTACAAAACACACTAAGGAATACAAACAGATGTTTGGGAAGTTGCTGTCCAGTTCACACATTCAATGTCTGGTCTGATCAAGCTCTCCTGGAGAGCCCCGCTGTGTATAAACTGAATGGCTATGGAGGAAAGAGGTGATCAGTGTGGGCAGGGCTGCCATGGTATTTTGTTCAGTCTGTGTGGTTCCTAAAGGTGTCTGGCTGGGGCAGCGGGTACCTGAGGGAAGAACCCCAGTTCCCACTTCACTCCCAACTGTGTGCAGTGGTAAGAGCTCCTTCACCAGGGGCTCCAATTTCTTCTTATGAAGATGTGGTCTCCTTTGTCTGGCTGTGGCCCAGGGTGAGCATGTTTGTCTAACTTGTCCACAAAGAAGGAGTTTTCCTGTTTACCCAAGGCATGTCTGCTTAGCAACTGCTCTGAGAGCGGGCTAGGGATACTCAGAGAAAATGCCTTGAGAGACAGATTGTGAGACAACTCTGAAGGAAGAGATAAAGGTGGTTTTCTGGAGAGAAAAACAGGGGACATAGAGCCTTAGTAGGGCAGGGACTGAATGTTCTGTCTCAGTACTCTGTCGGCTTTCCCTCAGATCCTACTGTCTCTGAGTTAGTTGTGTCTCTCTGCTGAGAGCCATTTTCCGAAGCCCAGAAAAGTGTCTTGCCAACCCAAATTCTGCATGCTGGAAGTGCTGGGAAGTTAACACTCCTAGGAGTTGGTGAAAATACCCCAGCTTCCTGTTTCTCCACTGGCACAATTCTTAGGTATACACTTTGCACCTTTGGCCAGAACTTTCCTGTGGGATTAAGCTCTGGCTGCTCTTTGGAGCAACCCTCTATTGGCGGTCTTCCCTCATCTAGCTCACTTCCCTAGCTCTCCTGCAGGTGGCTCCTGTGCCTTGAAAATAAACTACCTGGGCTCAAACGTGGCCATCTGTTGCTGAGTAGGCCTACTAAGAAAACAGCTTACCTGGGTTGGGATTGAGGGCAAAATGGTTCTGTACATGAGTAGAGGACAATTTCTGGAAGAACTCAGAATCCAGACTGATTTAGGAAAGAGTTCCTATGTTGAGTGACATATCAGGGATATACATTTTTTACCATGTATTATTTTCATATTCAATTTATTAATTCCTCATTTCCTCTAAATAATACATTTAACCACTGAGTTCTGGCTAGTAAAATCTTCCCTGAAGACAAAGGCTGCAACCCCCTTATCTTTCAGTTGCTAGAAAAAAGAAACTCTATGGGAGAAAGTGCTATTAAGGTGTAAGAGAGATAAAATTCAGAGCTATGGGACTGTTCCTGAGGCCTTGTTAGAGAAAGATGAAGGCGAGAACACTCATAAAACTATACCTGTCATGAGAAGATTTTTATTTGGAGCTATCCTCTTCAATATTTTACAGCCCGAAGAAAGGCAACTTTGCAAGGTTATCTGAAAAGTCTCCTTAAAAACGTTAGGTCTTCAAAAATTTAACATTATTTCTGTGGTAGGAAATTTTGAATCCCAAAGTGTTGCATAATAATTGGTTGTCATGGGAAACTGCATGATGGTACCTGCTGTCTGCAACTCCCAAATGTATATAAATAACTTAAATCCTTTTGTTCTGCAGAACAGCCTGAAAATTCTATATATGATTCTTCTCATTTAGGCCCAAAATAAAACAAATAAAGTCAGTGATTCTGCTGGACCCTTTGTCCCAAGACAATACACTTGAGAGATTTAAAATAGAGACTGGGCTACTTTATCTTATGCTCTCTGCTCTGAGTCTTTCATAGAGCAATCACACTCTGCTACACAAGTTCAGAAATCTCGAAGCAGCTTTACTAGTGGAGTCCCATTAATTCCTCTCATGGAGAATGCTGTATTATAAAGCCCCAACAGAATGTCACTTTGCTACTTCTTCAAACGGTGACTCTTTCAGCAGGGCTGTCTAGACACTCACATTCTCCTCTGATCAGAGCATTATTTTCTTGCCCTATAGGTAGGGTACTCCAGGGCCAACTTATAATCAGAAGTTTGTTTGCTGAGTATGAGTTCAACACATGGGGGATTTGGTGACCTGAATAATTCATGACTGCAGGCCAAGTGAAAGTGATTTCTCCATTCTACTTCCAGGCCCAGACCATCTGATAGAATTCTTGGTCCAGAGCCTTTTTCTCCATGGACTAGAGTATGCGTCTCTGTGATATTTTTTCCTATATTTATCTTAACCAGTAACTTCCTTCTGATGGACATTGTGTTTCTTTGGATATTTTAATCTATATAACAAATCCACAAAGGCATGGGTTCTTAACTATAGGTTTAAGAATTGGATAATGAGAGATCCTTAAGCACCTGAAAACAATGCAAATTTTATGTCTACATATATTTTCTTTGGAGAGGATTCATGCCTTTGATTGAACTCACAAGGTGATTTGTTACTCAAACAGGCTAAAGGCAAACTAATGTAAATAAAGTTACATCTTGCTGGCCTGGGTCTCTGTTCACCCTTAGAAAATTTTTCTGCTTTGATTCACTATGTTCTGTTTTGAGACATTCAGTTGGAGCACTCTTACTTCCCTTACTTTCAGGTTTAGATGGAAGAGAGACTTCTTCAGTGTAGCCATGAAAATTTTTGAAATTTTAGAGATAAATATGAAGATACTCTGTGTAGCGTAATGGATGTGAGCCCATGGGGAAATATCCTGTTTATCAGGAGTTTAAATGCACTTTAAAATATTGTCCTGTGTTAGTTTGGAAGTTCTAAACTTGATTTCTGTCTTTTGATGTTTAGCATGTATGATGGCCAGAATCAAAAGATACTGTTGCTTTAAAGCTAGAAAAGCTGGAAGGCATGTGAAGAATGGATTCCTAGTGCATCAGATCAAAGAGGATAGGGCCCAAATTTGATAGGCATAAATGATCAGCAGGCACACATCTATACAGGTTCTGCTATAGTATTTACCTTGAATGTCCACCAGTGGCTTTGTTAGCTTACTTGGCTGGTTTACTGAAGCTTGGACCCAGCAGTGACGTAGAGTTAACGAAGTTAAGATGTCAAAAGTTCAAAATTTCAGGGAGATGGGAAACTTAAAGTGAACCTACCTACCAACAAGTGCAACTTCCTCAGCTACCTCTATCCACCTCCATCCACCTGGGGAGACTCAAAGGTACTCCATTTACCAGAGCATTAAGTTATCTATAGATATGGACACCCCTGAAAACCAATGCCAGAGATAGTAGTGGAGGATCCATCTGAGAACTGGACTTCCTGATATCGGAGGAGGTAACAGGATCCTGGGCCAGGAGAAGCCAGGTAGGGGCTCTTAATTTTAGAATCAAGCTAAGTCAATTACCATAAAAAGTTACAGGGACAGAAGGGCTATTAAGAGTGTTTTAACTTTCAGATATCTGTAGTAACAACTAATTGATCATAAGATTCTTAGGAACGAGAAGATAGACAGTCTACAAAGGTGTGACTCTATTTATGTTCCTGGAAACCAGAAACCATGGTGCAAATTTACTTCCTATACCCAATTATGAAACTAAAGCACTTCACAGATGCATAGTACATGGACTGAAAACAAGATACTTTAAGGAAGGATCTTGCAATGCGGTCATAAATATTTATTATAAATTATCCTTTAAACCTTCCCTAGAAAGCCTCTTGCTAAGGGATTACGTGTTGGTAGGAAAATGTCTAAACATTTTGGGACTTTTTAGCTATTGATTCTTTGTTGATACTATTCACTGAGGGTACAAAATGCCACCCTGATCTGTTGGTCAGAATGAGGGCTTGTGGCAGTCATGGAGCACTCACTTCCGCCCACCTGCATGGTGGGGTCAGCGTATCCAGCTAGTTCCCTGGTTAATGCATATATAAAGTAGATATACTTACTGTTTGAATTCTCTTATTACTTACTCTATTCCTTGTTTATTGTCCTTTCCTTAAGCCATTAGTCTGGTCCTTGATGTGGGGCTCAGGACCAGAGAAGAGATATGTAGTTGAGCATGTTATGATTAGTAAAGAATGTAAAGATACTTACATTCCACAAAAATGGCCAAAAGAGTCATTAGTTCTAAATAAGTTAATAATCAATGGGCAAGATAGTCATGTTAGTGTCAAATCACCTCTTTTGCCAGCTTCCCCAGCGCTTGCTGAATGGGACAGGTACAAAGTGGTATGGTAGAAGAGACAGATGCCATGGTCAAGCTAACAATATGTGTATTGATTCACCAAATTTGGCTACCACCTCTGGTGAGTGCCCAATTGCCAACAGCAGAAGCCAACATACAGCCCACAGGATGGCACCAGGCCCTGGCATGAGTGGCCAGGTATCTGCTGATAAGTTGATTTCATAGGAACCCTCTTTCCTTGAGGACAGAAAATATCCCCCCTAGGAATAGATATATTTCCAAATTTTTCTTTCTTGTTCCCAAAGACTGTTAGACTCATCATTCAAAGGTTTACAAAGAATCCTGTCTTTACCATTATGGTATCCCATAAAACATTACTACTGACCAAAAAGCTAATTTTAGAATATAAAAAGAGTGGCAACAGGCTTGTACATGAATTTATTAGTTTTATGATAAATTTTATTACCCAGAAACAGTTGGCCTGAAAGGAACATGGAATAATCTACCGAAGGCTCAATTATGCTGCAGCAGGAAGAGTACATCCTGAAAATTTGGGAACCAGTATAACTTTATTTTTAATTTTTTTCTTTTTTATTTAAGCAGCATGTACTTTAAACAAACAACCAATATATAATTTTTTTTTATAGATCAGACACATGAGTATAAGAAAAAAAAAAAGGACAGGGTTAGCAATGGCTCCTCCACAAATACTAGTACCTAACCATTCAGCGAAAAAATTGTCTTCTTATCCTTACAATTTTTGCTACAGCAGTCTTAAGAGTACTAGATTTTAAAGGAGAAAATGCTTCTAATAGAAGACATGGTCCTGTTCTTATAAAGCTAGAAGCTGAGACTCCAGGCCTCCACTTTGTTCCCATAAAGCCACTGAGGCAGCAGGCAGCATGGGTACTTCGTGGTTAAGATAACAAGTCCTAATTACTAAGGTAAAAGTGTATTCTTGAACATTTTAGGACAACGTGATCCAAATAAATCGTAAAGAGAAATTCTAATTTGGAGTCACCTCCCCCAAAACTGTTTATTTTATCTTAAATTGGCTTGACAATCCAGAGATATGTGGTCTCCCATGAAATGTATAGAAGTGGAAATCACATTTTCTTATCTTTGGTCCAAGGAAGGCTTATGAA
>NW_004525094.1:71807-78184 GCF_000260255.1 Octodon degus
TTAAAAAAAGAAAGAGGGCAAGCCAGAAGAGCAAAGTGAAGTCAGCCAGCATAGGGACTGGATCCTCCTTCAGGGTGCTGACAGGGCACAGTAACTTGTCCTCTAGAAGAATGTAGCAGCATCCCTCGGGTCACTGGACTTCTAAAAACTTTACCAACGTGTCACAGCCTTCAAACTCTGTAGGATTTGCTTATCTCCCACCCTGTGTCATTCTGTGCTTTACTAGAGCATCTAGAATACTGTACTTAACACCTTCTATTTCTCAGGCCTAATCAGTATGATGCCTTCAACATACTGAATCGTTGTTATCAAGTGGGACGCAACAATCAAAATCCCTATGGACTATATTCTGACAAAGAGCCGAACAGATAACATAGTTCTAGGACAATACAATAAATATATATTGATGTATTTCCCCTATAGATGTGGTTTACTTCAGTGACAGTGACTGAAACGAACACATCTGACAGATCAGTATCAAGTGTCAAAGACCAAAATCTATTTCAAAAAAGTTACCGTATCAGGTACAGCAACCGTAGTTGGGGATATTGCCTGATATTGTGATATTTTAAAGCGTACATTTGGTTCATTATGAAGTTGTAACATTTTAATTTGCATTTCCCTGATGACTCATAAAATCTATCATTTTTATAGGCTCATTAGCTATTTGGATTTTTTCTTTCACGAAGTGCTTTCTGAAATACTTTGCACATTGAAACATTTATTTATAGCCTAGATTTTTAAGGACTGAAGTTTATCCTTGAAAAGTTACATATTGATATTCTAACCCCACATTGTGGCTGTATTGAGAGATAAGAGCCTACAGGGAAGTTAAGTGTGGTTATGAGGGTCCGACCTGAATTCAGTGGGGCTGATGCTTCTATAAAAAAAACACCAGTCTCTCTTGTCTCTCTCTGTCTCTGTCTCTCTGTCTGTCTCTCTGTCTCTGTATCTGTCTCTCTGTCTGTCTCTCTCTATCTCTCTTTCCTCTCTCTCCTTCCTCCTTCTCTCTTGTTCACTCTTCTCATTCACTCTCTTCTTTCCCTCTCAAAAGGCCATGTTAAAGCCAGGCATGGTGGCACATGCCTGCAATCTCAGCTCTTAAGAGACTGAGGTGGGCAGATTGTCACAACTGGGTTAGGGTTAGGTTACGGGTTATGGTTAGGGTTATGGTTAGGGTTTAGTTGTCCTAGGAGGCGCATGACAATATTTTTAAATTTTTATATTCATAATTTTTTTTGGATTTTTAAACACTTTTTTTGAATTTTTTCAAATTTTTGTCTCTCTTCCACGCTCCCACGGTGTCGATGCCCCGATCCCAATGGTTCACACGGGTGCCCGCCTGCCCTCTCCCACCTCCCGTTGGAACCCCTCCCTCTCCCACGAGGCCCTGCCCCTTCCCGCGGGCCCAAGCAGGTCCGCCGCGGGCTTCCATCGGACCCTGTCCCCTCCCGTGGGGCCTCGCCCTCTCCCGCACGCCCCCGCTGGCCTCCACCGGCCCGCCGCCAACTCCTGTCGGACCCCATCCTCTCCCGCGGGCCCTCGCCAACTCACCAGGGTACGCCGGCCGGCTTCCCTTGGCTCCCACAGTGATGACGCGCCCCCCCCTATCGAGTCGCGCGGTGATGACGCGCCCTGCTCGGGTCGCGAGGAATTGTCGCGCCCCCATCTGCGCGCTCACGCGGGCACGCCCTCTCTGGTGGGGGCTAGAGTCTAAGAGCTCCTAGAGCCGAACTGTCAATCAGGCTGCGACTGACCTCGGCGGTCTGTGCCTTGGGTTCTAGAGCGTCAGGTCGCCAGTTTGTGCCCTCGTCCGGACTCTTTCTATTTTCCCATTTATTTAGTGATTTATGTATTTATTTAGGAATTATTTATTATATTTATATTTATTTTTCCTGTTCCGGGTTTGAAACTGTCCTCGTTGTTTCACATTTCTTTCTTCCTTTCTTCTCTTTTTAAAAATAAAGACTCTCACGTGGCGGTGAGGCCTAGCTCCTGGTGCCTCCCGCTGCCTACTGCCATCCCGCCTGATCTATTTATTTTTATTTTAACTCTTCCCGGTTTCAAATGGTCCCCCTTTTTTCATTTCTGTGCTCTTTAAAGTGCTCACGGCACGGCGAGTCCTAGCTCCCGGTGAATCCCGCCGGTTCACCTTGTATAGATGTATTTATTTTTACTATTTCCGGGGCCTCCCGCGGGACCGCCGCCTCCCGCAGCCTCCGCCGGCCCGCCTGATGTATTTATCTTTATGTTTACTGTTCCCGGTTTCAGAAGATCCCCGTTTTTTTCATTTCTGTGCTGTTTAAAGCACTCACGGGGCAGCGAGGCCTGACTCCCGGTTGCTTCCGCCGGCCCCCCCACCCCCTGGCCCGATGAATGTATTTATTTTTATTTTATCTCTTCCCAGTTTCAAACGGTCCCGGTTTTTTCATTTCTGTGCACTTTAAAGCGCTCACGGTGGGCGAGGCCTAGCTCCCGGTGAATCCCGCGGGCCTGCCGGCTCGCGCCAGACCGCCTGATTTATTTATTTATTTTTATTAATATATTTTCAGGTTTGACCCGTTCCTCGTTGTGTATTTATTCATTTTCATAAAAATGCTCCCCTGATCCATGAAAAAATAAGTAAATAAATAGAAAAAAACTACAAAAATGGCTCCCGCGGCGATGACGCGCTCTTGTCGGCCTCCGCAGAAAATGGTTAGGGTTAGGTTTAGTGTTAGGGTTCAGGGTTAGGTTTAGGTTACGGGTTAGGGTACGGATTAGGATTAGGGTACGGGTTAGGGTTACATTTCGGGTAGGGTTAGGATTAGGGTTTGGTAGTCCTAGGATGCGCATGATGATATTTTTAGGGTTAGTGTTAGGGTTAAGGTTAGGTTTAGGGTACAGGTTAGGGTTAGGGTTAGTGTTAGGCTTAGGGTACAGGTTAGGGTTAGGGTTAGGGTAAGGGTTAGGGTTAGGATTAGGGTTTGGTTGTCCTACGATGCGCCTAACGATATTTTTAAGTTTTTATATTCATTAAAATTTTTGAATTTTTTTTGATTTTTAAACATTTTTTTTTGAATTTTTCCAAATTTTAGTGTCTCTTCCACGCTCCCATGGCAATGCCGTGATACCAGTGGCTCCTGCAGGTCCCCGCCGGCCCGCCCCCGCCTCCTGTCAGAAACCTCCCTCTCCTGTGAAGCCCCTCCCCCTCCTGCGTGCTCCCACCGGCCCGCGGCCGGGTACCATCGCACCTCCACCCCTACCGAGCGGCCGCACTCTCTCCCGCAAGCTCCCGAATGACTCCGCTGGCCCGCCGCCATCTCCGGTTGAACCCCACCCTCTCTCGAGGGCCCACACCGACTCACCTGGTTCCGCCAACCCGCTCCCATTGGCTCCTGCGGCGATGACGCTCTCCCGCAAGGTTGCACGGCGATGACGCGCCCTGCTCGGGTCGCGTGGTAATGATGTGCAGCACTCAGGTCGCGCGGCTATGACGTGCTCCCATCAGCCCGCCTACTTCCTCGGGGCGAGAGGCTAAGAGCGCCCTGAACCAAAGCTTTTGCTAGGCGGCGACTTAGCGTGGCTGTCTCTGCCCTTGGCGCTAGAGTGTGATGTTGCCGGCCCCCATCCCGACAGTTTCTATTTTCCCATTAATTTAGTGAATTATGTATTTATTTAGGAATTATTATTATTTTTTTTTGCTGGAACCGAGGATTGAACTCAGGCCCTTACGCTTGCCACGGAAACAGTCTACTGAGCCATCTCCCTGGCCCCTTATTTAGGAATTAATTATTTTTACTTTTCTTGTTCTGGGTTTGAAACTGTCTTCGTTGTTTTATATTTTTCTTCCTTTTTTCTTTTTTTAAAAATGAAACGCTGATGGGGCGGCGAGGCCTAGCTCCTGGTGCCTCCCGCCGGCTGCTGCCGGCCTGTCTTATTCATTTATTTTTATTTCAATTCTTCCCGGTTTCAAACGGTCCCCGTTTTTTCATTTCTGTGCTCTTTAAAGCCCTCACAGCGCGGCGAGGCCTAGCTCTTGGTGAATCCCGCCGGTTTGCCTTGTGTAATTATTTTTATTTTTTACTCTTTCCGGTGCCTCCAGGGGCCCGCCGGCTCCTGCCGGCTTCCGCCGCCTCCCGCCGGCCTGCGTGATATATATATCTTTATGTTTACTGTTCCCGGTTTCAAAAGGTCCCCGTTTTTTCATTGCTGTCCTGTTTGAAGCGCTCATGGGGTGGCGAGGCCTAGCTCCCGGTGAATCCCGCGGGCCCGCCGGCTCCCTCCGGCCCGCCTGATTTATTTATTTATTTTTGTTAATATTTTTTCAGGTTTGACCCATTCCTCGTGCATTTATTCATTTTCGTAAAAAAAAAAAAAAACGCTCTCCTGTTCCACGAAAAAAGAAATTAATAAACAGAAAAAAATGATAAAAATGGCTCCCGCGGAGTCGCCACGCTCCCATTGGCTCTCGCAGTGATGACACGCTCCCGTCTGCCCCCACGGGTTAGGGTTAGGCTTAGGTTTAGGGTTAGGGTTAGGGTATGGGATAGGGATAGGGTTAGGTTTAGGTTTAGGGTTTGCATAAGGGTTAGGGTTAGGGTATGGGTTAGGGTTAAGTTTAGTGTACGGTTAGGGTTAGGGTTTCGATGTCCTAGGATGCGCATGATGATATTTTTAAATTTTTATATTTATGAAAATTTTGAATTTTTTTCGATTTTAAACATTTTTTTTTCAATTTTTTCAAATTTTTGTCCTCTTCCACGCTCCCACGGCCACGATGCCAGGATCCCAGTGGCTCCTGCGGGCCCCCGCCGGTCCGCCCCCGCCTCCAGTCTTACCCCGCCCCCTCCCGCGGGGCCCCGTCGTATCCTACGTGCCCCTGCCGGCCTCTGCTGGACCGCCGGCTGCTCCCGTCAAATCCCGCCCTCTCCCGCGGGCCCTGCCAACTCACCCGTGTTCGCCGGCCCGTTCCCATTGGCTCCCGCGGCGATGAGGCACCTCCCTCGAGTCGCGCAGTGATGACGCGCCCCGCTTGCGTTGCGAGGAGATGTTGCCCCCCATCGGCCTGCCCCTCTGGGCGCGCCTTCTCCCACGGAGGCGAGCGCCTAAGAGCTCCCAGAGCCAAGTTTTCAACCAGCTGGCAACCTAGTTTGGCGGTCTCCGCCCTAGGCTTTAGAGCGTGTCCCCTTCTGAGCTGTTTCTATTTTCCCATTTATTTAGTGTATTATGTATTTATTTAGGAATTATTTATTTATTTATTTATTTATTTATTCCTGTTCTAGGTTTGAAGCTGTCCTCATTGTTTCATATTTCTTTCTTTCTTTTACTTTTTTTAAAAATAAAAACGTTAATGGGGCGGCGAGGCCTAGCCCCTGGGGCCTTCTGCTGGCAGCCGCCAGCCAGCCTAATTTATTTATTGATTTTTATTAATATTTTTTAAGGTTTGACCCGTTCCTCATTTTGTATTTATTCATTTTCATAAAAGAACGCTCCATGGTTCCATGAAGTAATAAATTAAAAAAAATAAATAAATAAATAGAAAAAGTCTACAAAAATGGCTCCCACAGTGATGCCGCGCTCACATTTGCTCCCGCGGCGATTACGCGCTCCCGTCGGCCCCCGCGGGTTAGGTTAGGGTTAGTGTGAGGGTTAAGGTTGAGGGTTAGGGTTAGAGTTAGAGTACGAGTTAGGGTTAGGTTTAGGGTTAGGGTATGTGTTAGGGTTTGGTTTAAGGTTAGGGTCAGGGTTAGTGTACGGGTTAGGGTTAGGGTACAAGTTAGGGTTATATTTAGGGTTAGGGTTAGGGTTGTGATTAGTGTTTGTTTGTCCTAATATGCGAATGACGATATTTTTAAATTTTTATATTCAGAAAAGTTTTTTGAATTTTGTTCGATTTTTAAACATTTTTTATGAATGTTTTCAATTTTTTTTTTCTCTTCCACAATCCCACACCGGCGATGCCACGATCCCAGTGGCTCCCGCAGGCCCCTATGGCCCACCCCCCCTCCCATCGGACCCGTCTCTTTCCCGTGAGACCCCGACCCCTCCCGTGGGCCCCCACCGGGCCATCGCTGGCTCCCGTAGGCCCCGTCCCCTCCCGCGGGGCCCCTCCCTCTCCCTCACATCCCCATAGGCGTCCACTGGCTTGCCGCAGGGTCCCATCAGAACCCGCCCTCTCACACGGGCCCGCCGTCCTACTCCCATTGGCTCCCGCAGCGATGACGCGCCCCCACGGATCGCACAGTGCTAACGCCTCCCCATCGGTCCACCCTCCAGTGCCCACTGCCTCCCGCGGGGGTGAGAGGCTAAGAGCACCTGGAGCCGAAATTTTGGCCAGGTGGCGAGCTACTGCGGCTGTCTCTGCCCCGGGTTCTAGAGTGTGTGGTCGCTGGTTC
>NW_004525094.1:79633-81106 GCF_000260255.1 Octodon degus
GTTCTACAATCTGAGGTACAGGATCTCAGGATAAATCCTGAGGGAATTTCACTGACCTTCTCAGACCAAAAAACTACAACTCTTATTGCACAGGTCCTGCTTTACCTTGGTCTTATCCATCCAGCAGAAAAGTATGAAGACGAAATATATGAAGTAAAGCCATGCTGTTATGTTGAGCTGTGGGAGATTCAGGTCAATAATTTCTGACATTGCCAGTTAAATAGAAGACCCAATGCTATTATGGGCTACTGGACTCTTTTAGAATATTTTGCTGAGTGTACACTGTGGGGGGCAATAGAACGCTCCTGTTATATTTTCCCTTATTTGGGCAAGAAGTGCTGCAGCACCAATCCCTGCTTGCCTCAACATCTTCCTGTGGTCTTGGATCTTCACTACCAATCCACAACTAGTCCCACCCAACTGCTTCCACTATACGGCTATTTAGACCCTGTTCACTTCCTCAATAAACGAGACTTGATCAGAAAGCCTGTCTTGTCTCCGTCTCTTGTGTCTCTTGCCCTGTCTTTTTCATCCCCGTTCCTCCTTCAGGTCATTACCCCACGTCTCGACTCGTGGGCCAAGTCAAGTGGCACCCCACGTGGAGGCCTGGCACGGAGGATTTAATGAGGGAGCTGTTCGAGAGCCCGGGTACAAAGCAGATAGTGAAAGTGAATTCCGAGGCCAATGCCGCGCAAGTGCCTGCCGTGCCACTAGAGCCACGGTGAGTGAACGGCAACCCCCTTCCCCTTCTCCGGCATGGGTCAAGAATTAAGCAAGCATGAACTGTTTTAGAAAGCCTCAGTAAGGCACTCAAGACATGAAGGATTAAGGTAAAAGAAAAAGATTTATTACAATATTTTGTTTATTCATGAGGTTTGCCCGTGGTTCCCATTGGAGGACATGATCAGTTCTAAAAGATAAAAATGAGTGGGTGATGCATTATAGGATTTTTGTAGAGTTTTTGGCCTTGAAAAAGTCCCAATCACAGTATTTTTATACTGGGGTTTAATTGATGAGATTCTTACGCAGAGATATAGAGACCCTTTGGTCAGAGAAATGATTACCCACAGAGAAGCTATCCTGCGTAACTCCAACAGGCCCACTCCAGCACCTTCCAGGCTGGTTCAGACGTCCCCTCTCTCCACAGTGAGGAGGCAAATAAAGTGTTAACTAAACCCCAAGATAATGAGCAGCTTCCACCTTCCCCTAATAAGCAGCTGCTGCCTCCCCCTTCTGAGCTTTTGCCGCCTCCTCTGCCCGAGATTCCTCTCCTGACCCATTATAAATCTTGTGGTATCCCAACCTTACTACTTTACAAGAGGTTAATTGGGAAGACTTAGCCAAAGAGGCTTCCAAATACCGTTCTGACCCCGTTGCAGCACCAGTTGCTACAAAACCACCTCCTGATAATAATGAAATGTCCAAATTTGCTCCTAAATCTTTCAATGTGCTTTTGGACCTGGAAAATCTGCT
>NW_004525094.1:84441-85132 GCF_000260255.1 Octodon degus
GCTAATATATTTCCTAAATGGAGCCTTAAAAACTCTATTGCTTATAAAACATTCATTAACACTGATAAATTATGATTTAAGGACATTAAAGTAGCCCAATTAGTAATTTCAACTTGCCTTAAGTAATGGCAATGCGAATTTCTTCTGTTTCTTCTACAAGGGACACAGATACACATAAAGAGATGTGTGTATGTTACCATTTCCTCATTCCAAGAAACAAACATGCATAGTGCACAAATCTTCATCTCAATACTATTTTTTATTTAAATAACTGAATACATGGAATAATGTTTTATGGAATTGATATATGATTTTACAATAAAAGCTGAGATGGACAGTAAAAAAAACCAAATAAATAAAAAATAAAAAATAAAAACGCTGACGGGGTGTGGAGGCCTAGCTCCCAGTGCCTCCCGTTAACTGCTGCCGGCCCGCCTTGTGCATTTATTTTTATTTTTACTTTTCCCGGTTTCAAAAGGTCCCTGTTTTTCCTGTTCTGTGCTGTTTAAAGCACTCACAGGGTGGCAAGGCCTGGCTCCCGGTGGCTCCCACCAGCTCCCGATGGCGCGCCTGATGTATTTATCTTTATGTTTACTGTTCCCGCTTTGAAAAGGTCCCTGTTTTTTCATTTCTGTGCCGTTTAAAGCACTCCCAGCGCGGCGAGGTCCCGGTGAATCCCGGGGGCCGGCCG
>NW_004525094.1:85384-93738 GCF_000260255.1 Octodon degus
GTGTTAGGGTTAGGGTTAGGTTTAGGGTTAGGGTTAGGGTTAGGGTTAGGGTTAGGGTTAGGGTTTGGTTGTCCTAGGGTGTGCATGACGATATGTTTAAATTTTCATATTCATAATTTTTTTTTGAATTTTTTTCGATTTTTAAACATTTTTTTTGAATCTTTTCAATTTTTTGTCTGTCTTTCACGCTCCCTTTTTGGCGATGCCCCGATCCCAGTGGTTAGCGCGTGCCCCTGCCGGCTCGCCCCCGCCTCCCGTCAGACCCCTTCCTCTCCCGCGAGGCCCCAATTATTCCCTCGGACCCTGCTGGCCTGCCGTCGACTCCCGTCGAACCCCGCCCCCTCCTGTGGGGCCCCGCCCTCTCCCGCGCGATCCGCCGTCCCGCTTCCAGCTACCATGTGAGCCCGCCCTCTTCTGCGGCCCCCCGCTGACTCACCCTGTTCCACCGGCCCGCTCCCATTGGCTCCAACGGCGATGACGCACCCCCACCGTGTCGCACGGCGATTACGCGCCAACTTTGGGTCGCGCGGAGATGATGCACCACCATCGGCCCACCCCCAGGTGCTGTCAGGCTCCTGTGAGTGCAAGAGGCTAAGAGCACCCACAGACGAGCTGTGCGACCTAGCGTCGCAGTCTGCGCCCCGGGGCTCTGGAGTGCAAAGTCGCCGGTTTGTGCCCCTGTCCAGCATCTTTCTATTTTCCCATTTATTTAGTGAATTATGTATTTATTTAGGAATTCTTAATTCATTTATTTTTATTTTTCCTGTTCTGGGTTTGTAACTGTCCTCGTTGTTTCATATTTCTTTCTGTTTCTTTTTTTTAAAAATAAAAACGCTCACGGGGCGGTGAGGCCTAGCTCCCTGTGCCTCCTGCCAGCTGCCTCCGGCCCGCCTGATGTATTTATTTTTCTTTTAACTCTTACCGGTTTCAAATGGTCCCCCTTTTTTCATTTCTGTGCTGTTTAAAGCGCTCAGGCGGTGGCGAACTCTGGCTCCCTATGGCTCCCGCGGGCTCTTGCCAGCCTGCCTGATGTATTTATTTTTATTTTAACTCTTCCCGGGTTCTAACGGTCCCCGTTTTTTCATTTCTGTGCTCTTTAGAGTGCTCATGGCGCATCGAGGCCTAGTTCCTGATGAATCCCGCTGGTTCACCTTGTGTATTTATTTTTATTTTTACTCTTTCTGGTGCCTCCCATGGGCCTGCCTGCTCCCGCCGCCTCCCGCTGGCCTGCTTGATGTATTTATCTTTATGTTTACTGTTCCCAATTTCAAAAGGATTTTAGCTTACAAGGGTGAATCTTTGGTGGAAAGATACCCGAGAGGGACTAGGCCCTTGGAGAAGGGGACCCTCCTAAACATTTTCCCCTAGACAGCCCCCAGTTAGGAACAGGATATGCGGTCCTCAATTCAACTGGAAAAAGCATATATGAATACATCACCAGCATGCGAGTCTCCTCAGAAATACTTTCATGGAAAATTCTTTCATTGAGTTCCATGTAGAGAACACGGGGAGATGGGTTTCATTTTAATTGTATTAAAATTTTTAAAAAATAATTTTTAAAAATTAATTTTAGGGCCCAGGGAGATGGCTCAGTGGAATAGGCACATTCTTGGCAAGGGCAAGGACCTGAGTTAACTTCCTGGTTCTACCTCCCAAAAAATTATTTTTAATTATCTTATTTTAATTGTGATAAGGCTCAAGGAACAGGGACTCGAAACACAGCCTCCTGAATCTCAGTGTTCTGACTCAATAGCTCAGGAGGACTTCAGGGCATGGGCACAGCAGAATTTGAAAGGCTCTTTCTCACCCCTTTACTGCTATGGGACCCAATTCGCCAGTCTATTAAAGGCATTCACTGTTCCATGTAGAAATGATGGTTTCGAAGCTATGGTATGAGTAAAAGAGATCTTTCTCCTCTTAGAACTCAACTCCAGGGTTGAGTTTGAAGAGGAAAAAGTCCAGCTAAATGCTAGGCATTTCCAGAAGCTGGACTTTTCTAAGCCTACTCCAGTCTTCAGGCCAAAATTCAATTTCTGGTCCAAATTCCTTTGGCTACCTCAACAACTCCTCATGTAATCCACGCCCAGTCCTGGAGAAAACATTCTCCCTGAAGTTCCAGCCTCCCACTCCAAGTCCTCTCTAGAAAAAAATGGAATAAGACTTTTTCTGTTTTTACTCCTCAAATGCCTTCAGGGCACATTTGGAGGGCTGGAGGGTTGTGGGGATCGAACTACAACAACCTGAGGCTGACAGCTTTGTGGAAGCATCCACTTAAAGAACTGAGCTAGGGCCAGGCCCCCCAACGAAAACGCACGGGCTGAAGTCTTTCTTCTTCAGGGCCACAATGGGATCCAGCTGTGCCAGGTCTGATGGCCCCAGGTGTAGCTCATTCTCTCCACCTTAATATTTCAGTTTCCAAGAGTAAATCTTTGGTGGAGAGATACCCGAGTGGGTCTAGGCCCTTGGCGAAGGGGTCCCTCCTAAACCTTTTCTACTAGACAGCCCTCACTTAGGGACAGGACTTGCAGTCCACTATTCAACTGGAAAACGCATTCATGGATACATCGCCAGCAGGCGATTCTCCTCGAAAATAGTTTCATGGAAAATTCTTCTGTCGAGTTCCATGTAGAGAACACGTGCAGATGGGTTTTATTTTAATTGTATTAAAAGTTAAAAAAAACAATTTTTTAAAAATTAATTTTAGGGCCTGGGGAGATGGCTCAGTGGAATAGGTACGGAGCGTCAGTTACAAAACTGATGTTTTATCCAGTGTTCTGTGTTTTGAGTTATTCAGGAGGATGCATTGGTGATCCCGGCTACCCAAAGAAGCCGGAACTTAGTGTGCTTTTCTGCATTAAGAACTCACTCTTGGAAGCACAAGTCATGGACTGAAAACAGGCAACTCTCCTTAGGGCACTGGAATCTGGAAAGGTGTTTCTGGCTCTTTTCCCTAAGGAATGAATGGGAGAGATAATATCTTTTTGTAGTTTCTCAGCACCTCCAGCTGGAAAGTCACAAACTTCAAGGATGCTTTCTCTTACGAGACTGAATGATTTGCCACTCTTGGAACAGCACGGAACAGTGAAGTAGTTTAGTTATGAAAGGGACATTTTTAGGCAGACTTCTGGATTTTGCTGTATACTGGAACAGGCATTGGTGGTTCCTGCTTCCCAAAGAAGATGGGGCTAAGTTGGCTCTTCTGAGTTAAGAACTCACATTTTGAAAGACAAATCATGCAGTGGAAAGAGGCAGATCTCCTTAGTACACTGGAGTCTGGAAACGTGTATCTGGCTTTTTCCCATAGGAATGAAAGGGAGAGAGAACATCTTTCGGCAGTCTCTCTGCACCTGCAGCTGATGTGTCACAAACTTCAAGGATGCTTTCTCTTAGGAGACTGAATTATTTGGCACTCATGGAATAGCACAGAACTGCAAAGTAATTGAGTTACAAAAGTGACGTTTTAGCCAGATTCTGTTATTCGCTGTATACAGGAACAGGAATTGGTGATCCCTGCTTCCCAAAGAAGCTGGATTATAGCTGTCTCTTCTGCATTAAGAAAACACACTTAGAAACAAAAATCATGCATTGGAAACAAACAGCTCTTCTTCGGGCACTGGAGTCTGTAAACGTGTTTCTGACTCTTTTCCATAGGAATGAATGGGAAAGAGAACATCTTTCTGCAGTTTTACTTTACCTCCAGCTGGAAAGTCACAAATTTCACGGATGATTTCTCTTAAGAGACTAAATGACTTGCAACTCTTGAGATAGCATGGAACTGGGAAGTACATCTGTTGCAGATGTGACGTTGTAGGCAGAGTTCTGCGTTTCATTGTATACAGAAACAGACACTGGGGATCTCTTCTTCCCAAAGAAGATGGAACTTAGCTGGATCTTCTGCTTTAAGAACTCACACTGAGAAATCCAAATCATGGAGTGGAAACAATAAGCTCTCGCTAGGGCATGGGAGTCTGGAAACGTGTTTCTGATTCTGTTCCTTAGAATGTGTGGGAGAGAATATCCTTCTGTAGTTTCTGTGCACCGACAGCTGGAAAGTCACAAACTTCATGGATGCTTTCTCTTAGGAGACAGAATGATCTGAAACTTTGGCACAGCGCAGAACTGTGAATTGCTTTAGTTACAAATGTGACGTTTTAATGAGACTTCTGTGTTTCGTTGTATCCTGGATCAGGTATAGGAATGCCCTGCTTCCCAAAGGAGGAGCTTAGCTGGCTCTTTTGGGTTAAGAAATCACACTTAGAAACACAAATCATAGAATAGAAACAAGCAGCTCTCTTTAGGTCACTGGAGCATAGAAACGTGTTGTTTCTCTGCTCCCTAAGGAATAAATAGGAGAGAAAACCACCTTCTGCAGCTTCTGTGAACCTCCAGCTGGAAAGTCACAAACTTCATGGATGCTTACATTTAGTAGACAGATTTCTCACTCTTGGCACAGCGCAGAACAGTGAATTACTTTAGTTACAAAAGAGATGTTTTAGCCAGAGTTCTGTGTTTCACTGTATAGTGGAACAGGCATTGGAGTAAACTGCTCTCCAAAGAGGCTAGAGGTTAGCTGTCTCTTCTGTGTTAAGAAAGCACACATAGAAACACAAATCATGGAGTATGAACAAGCAGATCTCTTTAGGGCACTGGAATCTAGAAACATGTCTATCGCTCTTCTCCCATAGTTTTAAATGGGAGAGCGAAACACCTTCTGTAGTCTCTCCGCAACTTAAGCTGGAATGTGACACATTTCAGATCTGGTTTCTCATAGGAGAATGAATGATTTGCCACTCGGCACAGTGCGGAACTCTGAATTACTTTAGTTAACAACGTGATGTTTTTGGCTGGGTTCTGTGTTTCACTGTATACTGGAACAGGCTTTGGACTGTGTAGCTTCCCAAAGAAGTTGGAGATTAGCTGGTTCTTCTGCTTTAAGAACTCACATTTATGAACACAAATCATGGAGCAGAAACAAGCAGCTCTCTTTTGGGCATTGGAGTCTAGAAAAGTGTCTGTGGCTCCTCTCCCTTATTAATGACTGAAAGGGAGTACCACCTTCTGCAGTCTCCCTGCACCGCCAGCTAGAAAGACACAAACTTCACGGATGCTTTCTCTTAGGAGACAGAATGATAAGAAACTTTTGGCACAGCATGGAACTGTGAATTACTTTAGTTACAAAAGTGATGTTTTAATCAGACTTCTGTGTTTCGTTGTATCCAGGATCAGGTATAGGAATGCCATACTTCCCAAAGGAGGAGCTTAGCTGGCTCTTTTGTGTTAAGAAATCACACTTAGAAAGACAAATCATAGAGTAGAAAGAAGCAGCTCTCTTTAGGGCACTGGAGTCTAGAAACATTTATGTGTCTTTTCACCCTTAGGTATGAAGGGGAGAGAGAAACACCTTCTGGAGTTTTTCTGCACCTCCAGCTGGAAAGTCACAAACTTCACGGACGCTTTCTCTTATGAAACTGAATGATTTTCCATTCTTGGCACAGCATGGAACTCTGAATTACTTTAGTTATAACAGTGACATTTTAGCCAGAGTTCTGTGTTTCGCTGTATACTGAACAGGCATTGGAGTGCGATACTTTGCAAAGAACCAGGAGCTTACTTGGCTCTTCTGTTTTAAGAATGCCCACATAGAAACACAAATCATGGAATAGAAAGAAGCAGCTCTCTTTAGGGCACTGGCATCTAGAATTGTGTCTGGCTCTCCTCCCTTAGGAATGAATGGGAGAGAGAACCACCCTCGGCAGGTTCTCTGTACCTCCCGCAGGAAAGTGACAAATTTCACGGATGCTTTCTCTTAGGAGACTGAATGATTTGCCTCTTTGGCACAGCGCAGAAGTGTGAAATAGTTTAGTTAAAAAAGTGATGTTTAGCCAGAGTTCAGTGTTTCACTCTATATTGGAAAAGGAATCGGAGTGACCTGCTTCCCAAACAAGCTGGAGCTTAGCAAGCTCTTTTGCTTTTAGCAGTCACACTTGGAAACACAAATCATGGAGTAGAAACAATCAGCACTCTTTAGGGCAATGGAGTCTAGATACATGAGTGTTGCTCTTCTCCCATAGGAATGAATGGAGAGAGAAACACGTTCTAAAGTTTCTGTGCACTTCCAAAAGGAAAGTCACAAGCTTCAAGGATGCATTCTCGGAGGAGACTTAATGATTTGCCACTCTTGGCACAGTGTGGAACTGTCAATTACTTTAGTTAAAAAGTGAAGTTTTAGCCAGAGTTCTGGGTTTCGCTGTATGCTGGAACAGGCATTGGAGTGCCCTGCTCCAAAACAACCTGGAGCATAGCTGGCTCCTCTACATTAAGAACGCATATTTAGAAACAGAAATAATGGAGTGGAAACAGGCAGCTCTCCTTAGGTTACGGGAGTCTGGAAATGTATTTCTAGCTCTTTTTCCATAAGAATGCATTGGAGAGAACATCCTTTTGCAGGTTCTCTGCACCTCCACCTGGAACGTCCCAAACTTCGTGGATGCTTTCTCTTAGGAGATTGAATGATTTGCAACACATGGAACAGCATGGATCTGGGAATTACTTTAGTTACAAAAGTCTCACTTTAGCCACCGTGTGTTTTTTGCGGTATACATGCACAGGCATTGGTGATCCCTGCTTCCCAAAGAAGCTGGATCATACCTGGCTCTTCTGCCTTAAGAACACACACTTAGAAATCCAAATCATGAAGAGCGAGCAAGCCGCTCTAATTAGGGCTTTTAATCTCAAACGTCTTTCTTGTTCTTTTCCCATAGGAATGAAAGGGACACAGAAGATCCCTCTGCACTTTTTCTGCATCTCCATCTGGAAAGTCACAAACTTAATGGATGCTTTCTCTTAAGAGACTGAATGACTTGCTACTGGGGGCACAGCGTGGAACTGTGAAGTACTTGAGTTACAAAAGTGAAGTTATAGTCAGAGTTCTGTATTTAGCAGTATAAAGAAACAGTCATTCGTGATTCCTGCCTCCCAAAGAAGCTACAGCTTAGCTCGCTCTTCTGGGTTAAGAACGCACACTTATAAACAGAAATCATGGAGTAGAAACAAGCAACACTCTTTAGGGCACTGGAGTCTAGAAACATGTCTGATGATCCTCTCCCTTAGGAATGAATGGGAGAGAGAACCACCTGCAGTTTCCCTGCACTTCCACCTGGAAAGTCAAAAAATTTGCAGACGCTTTATCTTAGGAGACTGAATGATTTGCCATTCTTGCCACAACGTGGAACTGTGAAGTACTTTAGTTAAAAAAGTGATGTTTTAGAGACTTCTGTGTATTGCTCTTTAGAGGAACAGGCATGGGGGATCCCTGATTCCCAAAGAAGCTGGAGCTTAGCTGGATCTTCTGGGTGAAGAACTCGGACTTAGAAAAACAAATTATGAGTGGTATCAAGCAGCTCTGATTAGGGCTTTGGGTCTTCAGACATCATTCTGGATCTGTTTACGATGGGAATGAAAGGGAGAGAGAAGATCCTTCTGCTGTTTTACTGCATCTCCAGCTGGAATTTCACACACATCAGAACTGGATTCTCATAGGAGACTGAATAATTTGACACTCTTGGCACAGCACGGAATTCTAAATTACTTTAGTTACAAAAGTGAATTTTTCTCACGGTTGTGTGTTTTGCTGTACACTGGAACAGGTTGGAGTGCCTTGCTTCCCAAAAAAGCTGGAGTTTAGCTGGCTCTTCTGTGTTGAGAACTAACTCTTAGAAACACAATCATGGAGGAGAAACAAGCAGCTTTCCTCAGGACACTGGAGTCTAGAAACGTATTAATGGCTCTATGCCCATAGGAATGAATGGGAGAGAGAATAACCTTCTGCAGATTCTCTGCACCTCCAGCTGGAAAGTCACAAACTTCACGAATGCTTTTGATTAGGAGATTGAATGATTAGCCACTCTTTTCACAGCGCAGAAGTGTGAAGTACTTTAGTTACAAAAGTGATGTTTTAGCCAGAGTTCTGTGTTGCAACATATTCAGGAAGAGGCATTGGAGTGATCTGCTTGCCAAAGAAGCTGGAAATTAGCTGGCTCTTCTGCATTATGAACTCACACATAGAAACACCAATCATGCAGTAGAAACAAGCAGCTCACCTCGGTGCACTGGACTCTAGAAACGTGTTTGTGGCCCTTTGGCCATAGGAATGAATGGGAGAGAGAACAACTTTCTGAAGTTTCTCTACACCTTCAGCTGGAAAGTTAACAAATATCACGGATGCTTTCTCTAAGGAGACTGAATGATTTGCCAATCTTTTCACAGGTCAGATCTGTGAAGCACTTTAGTTACAGAAGTGACGTTTTAGCCAAAGTTCTGAGTTGCGCTGTATAGAGGAACAGGCATTGGAGTGC
>NW_004525094.1:93838-99178 GCF_000260255.1 Octodon degus
CTGGCTCTTCTGCATTAAGAACTCACACTTAGAAACACAAATCATGCAGTAGAAACAATGAGCTCTCCTCAGGGCACTGGAGTCTAGAAACCAGTTTGTGGCCCTTTGCCCAAAGGAATGAATGGGAGAGAAAACAGTCTTCTGCAGTTTCTCTGTACCTCCAGCTGGAAATTCACAAACTTAACAGATGCTTTATCTTAGGAGACTGAATGATTTTTCACTCTTTTCACAGGTCAGAAGTGCAAAATACTTTTGTTACAAAAGTGACATTTTAACCAGAGTTCTGTGTTACGCTGTATACAGGTACAGGAATTGGAGTGCCTTGTTTCGCAAAGAAGCTGGAGCTTAGTGACTTCTTCTGCATTAAGAACTCACACATAGAAAAAAATCATGCAGTAGAAACAAGCAGCTCTCCTCAGTGCACTGGAGTCTAGAAACTTGTTTGTGCCTCTTTTAGGAAAAGAATGAATGGGAGAGAGAACAACCTTCTGCAGTTTCTCTGCACCTCTCCAAGAAAGTCACAAACTTCACAGATGTGTTCTCTTAGGAGACTGAATGATTTGCCAGTCTTTTCACTGGAATGAACCGTGAAGTACATTAGTTACAAAAGTGAGGTTTTAGCCACAGTTCTGCATTACGCTGAATACAGGAACAGGCGTAGGAGTGCCCTGCTTCCCAAAGAAGCTAGAACTTAGCTGGCACTTCTGCATTAAGAACTCACACATAGAAACACAACTCATGCAGCAGAAACAAGCAGATCTCTTCAGGGCACTGGCGTCTAGATACGTGTTTGTGGCTCTTTTACATTAGGAATGAATGGGAGAGAGAAAAATGTTCTGCAGTTTCTCTGCACCTCCATCTGGAAAGTCACAAAGTTCACGGATGCTTTCTCCTTGGAGACTGAATGATTTGCCATTCTTTTCATAGGGCTGAACTGTGAAGTACTTTAGTTTTAAAAGTGCTGTTTTAACCAGTGTTCTCTTTTGCTCTGTATAGAAGCACTGGCATTGGAGTGTCCTGATTCCCATAGAGCTGGAGCTTAGCTGGCTCTTCTGAATTAAGAACTCAAAGTTAGAAAACTAAAACATGCAGTAGAAACAAGCAGCTCTCCTCAGGGCACTGCAGTCTAGAAACGCATTTGTGGCACTTTGCCCGTAGGGATGAAAGGGAGAGAGAACAACCTTCTACCATTTCTATGCACCTCTAGCTGGAAAGTCACAAACTTCACGGATGATTTTTCTTAGGAGACTGAAAGATTTGCCACTGTTTTCACATGGAGGAACAGTGAAGTACTTTATTTAGAAAGTGACGTTTTAGCCAGTGTTCTGCATTGCGCTGTGTACAGGAGCAGTCATTGGACTGCCTTGCTTCTCAAAAAAGGTGGAGCTTAGCTGTCTCTTCTGCATTAAGAAGTCACACTTAGAAAAATGAAACATGCAGTAGAAACAAGCAGCTCCCCACAGCGCACTGGAGTCTTAATACTTGTTTGTGCTCTTTGCCTATAGGAATGAATGGGAGAGAGAACAATCTTCTGTAGTTTCTCTGCACATAGACGTCTAAAATCACAAACCTCATGTATGCTTTCTCTTTGGAGACTGAATCAGTTGACACTTTTTTGAAGGGGTGTAACTGTGAAGTACTTTAATCACAAAAGTGACGTTTCAGCCAGTGTTCTCTGTTGCGCTGTATAAACGCACAGGCATTAGAGTACCCTACTTCCCAAAGAAGGTGGAGCTTAGCTGGCTCTTTTGCTTTAAGAACTCAAACTACGAAAAATGAAACATACAGGAGAAAAAAGCAGCTCTCCTCAGGGCACTGGAGTCTAGAAACGTGTTTGTGCTCTTTGCCCATAGGAATGAATGTGAGAGAGAAAAAACTTCTGGAGATTCTCTGCACCTTCAGCTGGAGAGTAACAAACTTCACGGATAGTTTCTCTTAGTAGACTGAATGTTTTCTCACTCTTTTCACAGGGAGGAACTGTGAGGTACTTTAGTTACGAAAGTGATGTTTTAGCCAGAATTCATTGTTGCACTGTATACAAGAGCAGATAATGGAGTGCCCTGCTTCCCTAAGAAGCTGGAGCTTCACTGCCTCTTCTGCCTTAAGATCTCACACTTAGAAACACAAATCATGCAGTGGGTACAAGGAGCTCTTCTCAGGCACAGGATTGTAGAAATGTGTTGGTGCCTCTTTGCCCATAGGAAAGAACGGGAGAGAGAAAAACCTTCCGCTGTTTCTCTGCCCCTCCAGCTGGAAAGTCTCAAACTTCGCAAATGCATTCTCTTAGGAGACTGAATGATTTGCCCCTGTTTTCGCAGCGTGGAAATGTGAAGTACTTTACTTAAAAAAGAGATATTTCACACAGAATTCTGTGTTGCGCCATATACAGGAACAGCCATTGGAGTGCCCTGATTCCCAAAGAAGCTGTACCTTAGCTGGCTATTCTGCATTAAGAACTCAAACTTCAAAACACAAATCATGCAGTAGAAATAAGCAGCTCTCCTCAGGGCACTGGACTCTAGAAATGACTTCGTGGCTCTTTGGCATAGGAATAAATGGGAGAGAGAATAAACTGCAGTTTCTCTGCACCTCCAGGTGGAAAGTCTCAAACTTCAGGGAAGCTATGTCTTAGGAGACTGAGTAATTTGCAACTGTTTTCACAACATGGTACTGTGAAGTACTATAGCGACAATAGTGATGTTTTAGCCAGAATTCTTGGTTGCGCTGTACACAGGAAT
This sequence comes from Octodon degus, assembly GCF_000260255.1. Classification (NCBI taxonomy): domain Eukaryota; kingdom Metazoa; phylum Chordata; class Mammalia; order Rodentia; family Octodontidae; genus Octodon; species Octodon degus. The sequence continues at coordinate 96,577 of NW_004525094.1, forward strand.
AGGCATTGGAGTGCCCTGCTTACCAAAAAAGCTGGAGATTTACTGGCTCTTTTGCATTAGGAACTAAACTTAGAAACACAAATCATGCAGTAGAATCAAGCAGCTCTTCTCAGGGCACTGGAGACTAGAAATGTTTTAGTGGCTCTTTGCCCATAGCAATGAATGGGAGAGAGAACAACGTTCTGTACTTTCTCTGCACTTTCAACTGGAAAGTCACAAATGTCACAGAAGTTTTCTCTTAGGAGATTGAATGAATTGCCACTGTTTTCACAGTGCGGATCTGTGAAGTACTTTAGTCACAAAAGTGAAGTATATGCCAGAGTTTTCTGTTGTGCTTTATACAGGATCAGGCATTGGAGTGCCCTTCTTCCCAAACATGCTGGAGCTTAGCTGGCTCTTCTGCTTTAAGAACTCACATTTAGAAACACAAATCATGGTGTAGATATAAGCAGATCTTCTCAGGGCACCGGAGTCTAGAAACGTGTTAGTTACTCTTTGCCCATAGCAATGAATGGCAGAGAGAACAACCGTCTGCAGTTTCTCTGCACATTCAACTGTAAAATCACAAACTTCATGGAAGTTTTCTCTTAGGAGATTGAATGAATTGCCACTGTTTTCACAGTGTGGATCTGTGAAGTACTTTAGCCACAAAAGTGAAGTTTTTGCCAGAGTTCTCTGTTGTGCTGTATACAGGAACAGGCATTGGAGAGCCCTGCTTCCCAAAAATGCTGGAGCTTAGCTGGCACTTCTGCATTAAGAACTCACACTTAGAAACACAAAGCATGCAGTAGAAACAAGCAGCTCTCCTCAGGGTACTAGAGTCTTGAAACGTGTTTGTGGCTCTTTGGCATAGGAATGAATGGTAGAGAGAATAAACTTCTGCGGTTTCTCTGCACCTCCAGCTCGAAAGTCACAAATTTCATGGATGATTTCTCTTAGGAGACTGAATGATTTCCCAGACATTTCACAGTGCAGAATTGTGAAGTACTTTAGTTACAAAAGTGAAGTTTCAGCGAGGGTCTGTGTTGTGCCATATATAAGAACAGATATTGGAGTGCCCTGCTTCCCAAAGTGCTGGAGCTTAGTTGGCTCTTCAGCATTGAGAACTCACACTTTGAAACACAAATCATGCTGTAGAAAGAAGCAGCTCTCCTCAGGCACTTAAATGTATAAACGTGTTTGTGGTTATTTGCCCTTAGGAATGAATGGGAGAGAGAACAAGTTGTGCAGTATCTCTGCACCTCCAGCTTGAAAGTCAATAACTTCACGGATGCTTTCTCTTTGCAGACTGAATGATTTGCCACTCTTCTCGCAGTGAGGAACTGTGAAGTACTTCAGTTACAAAAGTGACCTTTTAGCCAGAGTTCTGTGTTGCGCCATATATAGGAACAGGCATAGGATTGCCATACTTCCCAAAAAAGGTGGAGGTTAGCTGGCTCTTCTGCATTAAGAACTCACACTTAGAAACACAAATCATGCAGTAGAAACAAGCAGCTCTCCTCAGGGCACTGAAGTCTAGAAACGTGTTTGTGGCTCTTTGCCCATAGGAATGAATGGGAGAGAGAACATCCTTCTGCAGTTTCTCTGCACATCCAGCTGGAAAGTCACCAACTTCACGGATGCTTTCTCTTAGGAGACTAAATGACTTCCCTCTGTCTTCACTGCACGGAACTGTGAAGGACATTTTTTACAAAAGTGACATTTTAGCAGGAGTTCTTTGTTGCTCCCTATATAGGAACAGGCATTGCAGTGACCTGTTTCCCAAAGAAGCTTGAGCTTAGCTGGCCCTTCGGCATTAAGGACTTACACTTAGAAACAAAAATCATGCAGTAGAACCATGCAGATCTCCTCAGGGCACTGGAGTCTAGAAACGTGTTTGTGGCTCTTTTCCCTTAGGAATGAATGGGAGAGAGAACAACTTTCTGCAGTTTCTCTGCACTTCCAGCTTGAAAGTGAAGAACTTCACGGATGCTTTCTGTAAGGAGACTGAATGACTAGCCTCTGTTTTCACAGGATAGAGCTGTGAAGTACTATAGTTATGAAAATGAAGTTTTAGACAGATTTCTATGTTGCACACTATAGAGGTACATTCATTGGAGTGATCTGCTTCCCAAAGAAGCTGGAGCTTAGCTGGCTTTTCTGCATGATGAACTCACACTTAGAAACACAAATCATGAAGTAGAAACAAGCAGCTCTCCTCAGGGCACTGGAGTGTAGAACCATGTTAGTGGCTATTTGCCCTTAGGAATAAATGGGAGAGAGGACAAACTTCTGCAGTTTTTCTGCACCTGCAGATGGAAAGTCACCATTTTCATGAATGCTTTCTCTTAGGAAACTGAATAATTTTCCACTCTTTTCACTGCGATGAACTGTGAAGTACTTTAGTTACAAAAGTGACGTTTTAGCCAGAGTTCTGGGTTGCACCCCATACAGGAACAGGCATTGGTGTGACCCGTTTGCCAAAGAAGCTGGAGCTTAGTTGGCTCTTCAGCATTAAGAACCCACACTTAGAAATAGAAATGAATGAGGCCTGGCCCTACCTCAGTTCTCTTTGTGTGCTCAACCAGCCTTCATCCTCAGGTTGTTCTAGTTCGATCCCCAC
>NW_004525094.1:106565-133558 GCF_000260255.1 Octodon degus
TAAAATAAACAAAATAAATAAATAAAAAAAAGAAATACAAAGCATGCAGTACAAACAAGCAGCTCTCCTCAGGGCACTGGATTCTAGAAACGTTTTTGTGTCTCTTTGTCCATAGGAATGAATGGGAGAGAGAACAAACTTCTGCAGTTTCTCTTCACCTCCAACTGGAAAGTCACAAACTTCACGGATGCTTTCTCTTAGGAGACTAAATGATTTGCCACTCTTTTAAGAGTGCTTAACTGTGAAGTACATGAGTTACAACAGAGATGTTTTAGCCAGATTTCTGTATTGCTTTGTACACAAGAACAGGCATTGGAGTAACCTGCTTGAAAAAGAAGCTGGGGCCTAGCTGGCTCTTCTGCATTAAGAGCTCACACTTAGAAACACAAATCATGCAGTACAAACTAGCATCTCTCCTCAGGGCACTGGTGTCCAGAAACGTGTTTGTGGCTTTCAGCCTGTAGGAATGAATGGGCGCGAGAACAACCTCATGTAGTTTCTCTGCAACTCCAGCTAAAATGTCACAAACTTCACGGATGATTTCTCTTAGGATTTTGAATGATTTGCCACTCTTTTCACAGCCTTGAACTGTGAAGTACTTCAGTTACCAAAGTTCAGTTTTTGCCAGAGTTCTGTGTTGTGCTGTATACGGGAACAGGCATTGGAGTGCCCGGCTTCCCAAAAGAGCTGGAGCTTCGCTGGCTCTTCTCCATTAAAAACACACTTAGAAACAAGAATCATTCAGTAGAAACGCGCATCTCTACTCAGGGCACTGGAGTCTAGAAACGTGTTTGTGGCTTTTTTCCCATAAGAATGAATGGGAGAGAGAATAACTTTCTGCAGTTTCACTGCACCTCCAGCTGGAAAGTCACAAAATTCACGGATGCTTTATCTTAGGATACTGAACGATTTATCACTGTTTGCACAGCGCAGAAATGTGAAGTACTTTATTTAGAAAAGCGAAGTTTTAGCCACGTTCTGTTTTGCGCTGTATAAAGGAACAGGCATGGGAGTGCCCTGCTTTCCAAATAAGCTGGAGCTTAGAGGCTCTTCTGCAGTAAGAACTCACACTTAGAAACTCAAATCATTCAGTAGAAAGGAGCAGCTCTCCTCAGGGCCTTGCAGTCTTCAAACATGTTTGTGGCTCTTTTTCAATAGGAATGAATGGGAGAGAGAACAACCTTCTGCAGTTTCTCTGCACCTCCAGCAGGAAAGTCGCAAACTTCACGGATGCTTTCTCTTAGGAGACAGAATGATTTGCCACTGTTTCCATAGTGCAAAATTGTAAAGTAGTTTAGTTACAAAGGTGATATTTTAGCCAGAGTTCTGTTTTGCGACGTACACAGGAACGGGAATTGGAGTATCCTTCTTCCAAAAAATGCTGGAGATTAGATGGCTCTTCTGCAGTAAGAACTCCCACTTAGAAACACAAATCATCCAGTAGAAACGAGCAGCGCTCATTAGGGCACTCAAGTCTAGAAACGTGTTTGTGGCTCTTTGCCCATAGGAATGAATGGGAGAGAGAACAAACTTCTGCAGTTTCTCTGCACCTCCAGGTGGAAAGTCACAAACTTCACGGATGCTTTATCTTAGGATACAGAACGATATACCACTGTTTGCAAAGCGCAGAACTGTGAAATACTTCAGTTACAGAAGTGAAGTTTTAGCCAAGTTTTGTGTTGCACCGTAAACAAGAGCAGGCATTGGAGTGCCCTGCTTCCCAAAGAACCAGGAGCTCAGCTGGCTCTTGTGCAGTAAAAACTCACCCTTAGAAACAGAAATCATGCAATGGAAATGAGCAGCTCTCCTCAGGGCACTGGTGTCCAGAATCGTGTTTGTGGCTCTTTTCCTATAGGAATGAATGGCAGAGAGAACAACCTTCTGCAGTTTCTCGGACCCTACATTTGGAAAGTCACATACTTCACGGATGCTTCCTTTAGCATACTGAATGATTTGAAACTGCTTTCACAGCACGGAAATGTGAAGTAGTTTAGTTACAAAAGTGACATTTTAGCCAGAGTTCTGTGTTGTACCATATACAGGAACAAGCAGTGGGGTGTCATGCTTACTAAAGAAGCTGGAGCTTACCTGGCTCTTCTGCAGTAAGAGCTCCCACTTAGAAACAAAAATCATGCTGTAGAAAAGAGAAGTTCTCCTTAGGGCACTGGAGTCTAGAAACGGGTTTGTGGCTCTTTTACCATAATTATGAATGGGAGTGAACAACCTTCTGCAGTTTCTCTACACCTCCAGCAAGAAAGTCACAAACTTCACGGAGGCTTTCCATTAAGATACTGAACGATTTTCCCAGTTTTCACAGTGTGGAGCTGTGAAGTACTTCAGTTACAAAAGTGATGTTTTTGCCAAGTTCTGTGTTGCGCCCTATACAGGAACAAGCATTGGAGTGCCCTGCTTCCCAAAGAAGCTGGAGCTTAGCTGGCTCTTCTCCAGTAAGAAGTCACACCCAGAAACTCATATCATGCACTAAAAAAGAGCAATTCTCCTCAGGGCACTGTAGTCTAGAAAGGGTTTTCTTGGTGTTTGCCGTTAGGAATGAATGGGAGAGAGAAAAACCTTCTGCAGTTTTTCTGCACCTCCAGCTGGAAAGTCACAAACTTCATGGATGCTTTCTTTTAGCATACTGAATGATTTGCCACTGTTTTCACAGCACAAAACTGTGAAGTACTTTAGTTACAAAAGTGATGTTTTAGCCAGAATTCTGTGTGGCGCCATGTACAGGAACAGGCATTGGAGTGCCATGCTTCCCAATGAATCTGGAGCTTAGCTGGCTCTTCTCCAGTAAGAAGTCACACTCAGAAACACAAATCATGTAGTAGAAATGAGCAGCTCTCCTCAGGGCACTGGAGTCTAGAAACATGTTTTTGGCTCTTTGCCCTTAGGAATGAATGGGAGAGAGAACAACCTTCTGCAGTTTCTCTGCACCTCTCACTGGAAAGTCACAAACTTCACGCATGCTTTCTCTTCGGAGACTGAAGGATTTGCCACTCTTTTCACAGCACGGAACTGTGAAGTACTTTAGTTACAAAAGTGAAGTTTTAGCCAGATTTCTGTGTTGCGCCACATAGACGAACAGGCATTGGAATGCCCTGCTTCCTAAAGAAGCTGGAGCTTACCTGGCCCTTTTGCAGTAAGACTTCACAATCAGAAACACAAATCATGCAGGAGAAACGAGCAGCTCTCCTCAGATCACTGGAGTCTAGAAACGTGTTTGTTTGTCTTTGCCCATAGGAATGAATGGGAGAGAGAACAACCATTTGCACTTTCTGTGCACCTACAGCTGGAAAGTCGCAAACTTCTCGGATGGTTTCTCTTAGAAGACTGAATGATTTGCCACTCTTTTCACAATGCGGAACTGTGGAGAACTTTAGTTACAAAAGTGACGTTTTAGCCAGAATTATGTGTTGCGTTTTATGCAGGAACAGTCACTGGAGTGTCCAGCTTCCCAAAGAAGCTGTAGCTTAGCTGGTTCTTCTGCATTAAGAATTCACACAGAGAAGCACAAATCATGCACTAGAAACAAGTAGCTCTCCTCAGTGCACTGCAGTCTTGAAATATGTTTGTGCCTCGTTGCCCATAGGAATGCATCGGAGAGAGAACAACCTTTTGCAGTTTCTCTGCACCTACAGGTGGAAAGTCACAAAAATCACGGATGCTTTTTTTTTAGCATAATGAATGATTTGAAACTGCAATCACAGCATGCAACTTACAAGTACTTTAGTTACAAAAGTGATGTTTTAGCCAGAGTTCTGTGTTGTACCATATACAGGAACAAGCAGTGGGGTGTCATGCTTACTAAAGAAGCTGGAGCTTACCTGGCTCTTCTGCAGTAAGAGCTCCCAATTAGAAACAAAAATCATGCTGTAGAAACGTGAAGTTCTCCTTATGGCACTGGAGTCTATAAACATGTTTGTGTCTCTTTTCCCATAAGAATGAATGGGAGAGTGAACAACATTATGCAGTTTCTCTACACCTCCAGCAAGAAAGTCAAAAACTTCAGGGAGGCTTTCCCTTAAGATACTGAACGATTTTGCCAATTTGCACAGCATGGAGCTGTGAAGTACTTCCATTACAAAAGTGATGATTTTGCCAAGTTCTGTGTTGCGCCCTATACAGGAACAGGCATTGGAGTGCCCTGCTTCCCAAAGAAGCTGGAGCTTAGCTGGCTCTTCTCCAGTAAGAAGTCACACTCAGGAACTCAAATCATGCACTAAAAACGAGCAGCTCTCCTCAGGGCACTGTATCTAGAAATGGGTTCATTGGTGTTTGCCCTTAGGAATGAATGAGAGAGAGAAAAACCTTCTGCAGTTTCTCTGCACCTCCAGCTGGAAAGTCACAAAATTCATGGATGCTTTCTTTTAGCATACTGAATGATTTGCCACTCTTTTCACAGCATGGAACTGTGAAGTACTTTAATTAGAAAAGAGAAGTTTTATCCAGAGTTCTGTGTTGCACCGTATACAGGAACAGGCATTGGAATTCCCTGCTTCCCAAATAAGATGGAGCTTAGCTGGCTGTTCTGCAGTAAGAACTCACAGTTAGAAACACAAATCATGCAGTAGAAAGGACCAGCTTTCCTCACAGCACTGGACTCTAGAAACGTGTTTGAGGCTCTTTGCCCATATGAATGAATGGGCGAGGGAACAACCTTCTGCAATTTCTCTGCACCTCCAGCTGGAAAGTCGCAAACTTCATGGATGCTTTCTCTTAGGAGACTGAATGAATTGCTACTGTTTACACAGTGCAGAACTGTGAAGTACTTTAGTTACAAAAGTGACATTTCATCCTGAGTTCTGTGTTACGCCATATACAGGAACAGGCATTGGAATGCAGTTCTTTCCAAAGAAGCTTGAGCTTAGGTGGCTCCTCTGCCGTAAGAACTCACACAGAGAAACATAATTCATGGAGTAGAAACGAGTACCTCTCCTCAGGGCCCTGGAGTATGGATACGTGCATGTTGCTCTTTTACCATAGGAATGAATGAGACAGAGAAAACCCTCTGCAGTTTCTCTGCACCTCCAGGTGGAAAGTCACAAACTTCACGGATGCTTTCACTTAGGAGACTGAATGATTTGCCACTCTTTTCACAGCGCAGAACTGTGAAGTACTTTAGATACAAAAGTGATATTTGAGCTAGAGTTCTGTGTTGTGCCGTATACAAGAACAAGCAATGGATTGCCGTCCTTCCTAAAGAAGCTGGAGGTTAGCAGGCTCTTCTGCAGTCAGAACTCACACTTAGAAACACAAATCATGCAGTAGAAAGGAGCAGCTCTCCTCAGGGCACTGGGTCTAGAAACGTGTCTGTGGTGCTTTCCCCATAGGAATGAATGGGAGAGAGAACAACCTTCTGCAGTTTCTCTGCAAATCCAGCTGGAAAGTCACAATCTTCATGGATGCTATCTCTTATGATACTGAATGATTTGCCACTGTTTGCACATCTCGTAACTGTGAAGTACTTTAGTTACAAAAGTGAGGTATTAGACCGAATTCTGTGTTTCACCCTGTACACAAACAGGCATTGGAGTGCCCTGCTTCGCAAAGAAGTTGGAGCTTAGAGGGCTCTTCTGCAGTAAGAACTCACACTTAGAAACAAAAATCATGCAGTAGAAAGGAGCAGCTATTCTCATGGCAACGGAGTCTTGAAACGTGTTTGTTGCTCTGTGCCGTTAGGAATGAGTGGGAGAGAGAACAACGTTCTGCAGTTTCTCCGCACCTTCACCTGGAAAGTCACAAACATCACGGATGCTTTCTCTTATGGGATGATATGATTTGCTACTGTTTGCACAGCGCGGAATTGTGAAGTACTTTAGTTACAAAAGTGACATTTTAGCCAGAGTTCTGTGTTGCACTGTATACAGGAACAGGCATTGGAGTGCCCTGCTTCCCAAGGAAGCTTGAGCTTAGCTGGCTGATCAGCAGTAAGAACACATACTTAGAAACAGAAATTATGCAGTACAAATGAGCAGCTCTCCTCAGGTCACTGGATTCTAGAAACGTGTCTGTGGGTCTTTTCCCATAAGAATGAAAGGGAAAGAGAACAACCTTCTGCAATTTCTGTGCACCTCCAAGTGGAAAGTCACAAACATCACGGATGCTTTCACTTAGGATACTGAACGATTTGACACTGTTTGCACAGCGCGGAACTCTGAAGTACTTTAGTTACAAAAGGGACGTTTTAGCCAAGATCTTTGTTGCGCCGTATACAGGAACAGACATTGGAGTGCTCTGCTTCCCAAAGAAGCTTTAGCTTAGCTGGCTCTTCTGCAGTAAGAACTCACACTTTGAAACACAAGTAATGCAGTAGAAATGAGTAGATCTCCTCAGGGCCCTGGACTCTAGAAACGGGTTGGTGGCTCTTTTTGCATAGGAATGAATGGGAGAGAGAAAACACTTCTGCAGTTTCTCTGATACTCAAGCTAGAAAGTCACAAATTTCAAGCATTCTTTCACTTAGGATACTGAATTATTTGCCACTTTTTGCACAGCTTGGAACTGTGAAGTACTGTACTTTCAAAAGTGATGTTTTAGACAAGTTGTGTGTTGCACCTTATACAGGAAAAGGCATTGGCGTTTCCTGCTTCTCAAAGATGCTGAAGCTTACCTGGCTCTTCTTCAGAAAAAACTCACACTTAGAATGAAAAATCATGCAGTAGAAATGAGCAGCTCTCCTCAGGCCATGGAGTCTTGAAACGAGATTGTGGCTCTTTTACCATAGGAATGAAAAGGAGAGAGAACTACCTTCTGCAGTTTCTCTGAACTTCCAACTGGAAAATCACAAACTTCACGGATGCTTTCTTTTAGCATACTGAATGGTTTGGCAGTGTTTGCACAGCACGGAACTGTGAAGTACTTTAGTAATAAAAGCGACGCTTTAGCCAAGTTCTGTTTTACTTTGTATACAGGAACAGGCATTGGAGTGCACTGCTTCTTAAAGAAGCTGGAGCTTAGCTGGCTCTTCTCAGTAAGAACTCACACTTTGAAACAGAAATCATGCAGTAGAAACCAGCAGCTCTCCTCAGGGCACTGGAGTCTAGAAACGTGTTTGATGCTCTTTTCCCATAAGACTGATTGAGAGATGAAAAAACCTTTTGCAGTTCTGTACACCTCCAGCTGGAAAGTCACAAACTTCACGGATGCTTTCTGTCATGGGACGTAATGATTTGCCACTGTTTGCACAGCGCGGAAATGTGAAGTACTTTAGTTACAAAAGTGAAGTTTTAGCCAGAGTTCTGTGTTGCACTGTATACAGGAAGAGGCATTGGAGTGCTCTGCTTCCCAAAGAAGCTGGAGCTTAGCAGGCTTTTCAGCAGTAAGAACACACACTTAGAAACACAAATCATGCAGTACAAATGAACAGCTCTCCACAGGCCACTGGAGTCTGGAAACATGTTTGTGGGTCTTTTCCATATGAATGAATGGGAGAGAGAACAAACTTGTGCACTTTCTGTGCACCTCCAGCTGGAACGTCACAAATTTCATGGACGCTTTCTCTTAAGATACTGAATGATTTGCAACTGTTTGCACAGCGCTGAACTGTTTAGTACTTTAGTTACAAAAGGGATGTTTTAGCTAAATTCTGTGTTACACCATATGCAGGATCAGGAATTGGAGTGCCCTGCTTCCCAAAGAAGCTGGAGCTTAGCTGGCTCTTCTGCAGTAAGAACTCACACTTTGAAACACAAGTCATGCAGTAGAAACAAGCAGCTCTCCTCAGGGCCCTGCCGTCTAGAAACGTGTTTGTGGCTCTTTGCCCGTAGGAATGAATGGGAGAGAGAACAACCTTCTGCAGTTTCTCTGCACCACCAGCTGGAAAGTCACAAACTTCATGGATGCTTTCTCTTAGGAGACTGAATGATTTCCCACTCTTTTCATAGCTCGCAACTGTGAAGTATTTTAGTTACAAAAGTGACGTTTTACCAGAGTTCTGTGTTTCGCCTTATACAGGAACTTGGATTGGAGTGCCCTGCTTCCCAAAGGAACTGGAGCTTAGCTGGCTCTTCTGCAGTAAGAACTCCCAATTAAAAACACAAATCATGTAGTAGAATGGAGTAGCTCTCCTCAGGGCACTAGAGTCTAGAAAAGTGTTTGTTGTTGTTTGCCCATAGGAATGAACGGTAGTGAATAAATCCTTCTGCATTTTCTCTGCACGTCCAGCTGGAAAGTCACATACTTCACTGATGCTTTCTCTTAGGAGACTGCATGAATTGACACTGTTAGCACAGCGCAGAATTGTGAAGTAGTTTAGTTACAAAAGTGAAGTTTTAACCAGAGTTCTGTGTTGTAGTGTATACAGGAACGGGCATTGGAGTGCCCTGCTTCCCAAAGAAGATGGAGCTTAGCTGACGCTTCTGCAGTAAGAAGTCACACTCAGAAACACAAATCATGCAGTAGAAACGAGCAGCGCTCCTCAGGGCACTGGAGTCTTGAAACGATTTTGTGGCTCTTTTCTGGTATGAATGAATGGAAGAGAGAACAACCTTCTGCATTTTCTGTGCACCACCAGCTGGAAAGTCACAAACTTCATGGATGCTTTCTATTAGGAAACTGAACTATTTGCAACTGTTTGCACAGTGCAGAACTGTGAAGTAGTTAGTTCCAAAAGGGATGTGTTAGCCAAGTTCTGGGTTGCACCGCATACAGGAAAAAGCATTGGAATGCCCTGCTTCCCAAAGAAGCTGGAGTTTAGCTGGCTCTTCTCCAGTAAGAAGTCACACTCAGAATCTCAAATCATGCACTAAAAATGAGCAGCTCTCCTCAGGGCACTGTAGCCTAGAAAGGGGTTTGTTGGTGTTTTCCCTTAAGAATAAATGGGAGAGAGAAAAACCTTCTGCAGTTTCTCTGCACCTCCAGCTGGAAAGTCACAAAGTTCATGGATGATTTCTTTTAGCATACTGAATGATTGCCACTCTTTTCATAGCACGGAACTGTCAAGTACTTTAATTAGAAAAGTGAAGTTTTATCAAGAGTTCTGTGTTGCACAGTATACAGGAACAGGCATTGGAATGCCCTGCTTCCCAAATGAGCTGGAGCTTAGCTGGCTGTTGTGCAGTAAGAACTCACACTTAGAAACTCAAATCGTGCAGTAGAAAGGACCAGCTTTCCTCACAGCACTGGACTCTAGAAACGTGTTTGAGGCTCTTTGCCCATATGAATGAATGGGCGAGGGAACAACCTTCTGCAATTTCTCTGCACCTCCAGCTGGAAAGTCGCAAACTTCACAGATGCTTTCTCTTAGGAGACTGAGTGATTTGCTACTGTTTATGCATCTTGGATCTGTGAAGTACTTTAGTTACAAAAGTGACATTTTATCCTGAGTTCTGTGTTGCGCCATATACAGGAACAGACATTGGAATGCCGTTCTTTCCAAAGAAGCTTGAGCTTAGCTGGCTCCTCTGCAGTAAGAACTGACACAGAGAAGCTTAAATCATGAAGTAGAAACGAGTACCTCTCCTCAGAGCCCTGGAGTATGGATACGTGTTTGTTGATCTTTTCCCATAGGATTGAATGAGAGAGGGAAAACCCCCAACAGTTTTTCTGCACCTCCAGCTGGAAAGTCACAAACTTCACGGATGCTTTCTTTAAGGAGACTGAATGATTTGCCACTCTTTGCACAGCGTGGAACTGTGAAGTACTTTAGATACAAAAGTGATATTTTAGCTAGAGATCTGTGTTGCGCCATATACAGGAACAAGCATTGGAGTGCCCACCTTCCCAAAGAAGCTGGAGGTTAGCTGGCTCTTCTGCCGTAAGAACTCACACTTAGAAACACAAATCATGCAGTAGCAAGGAGCAGCTCTCCTCAGGGCAATGGAGTCTAGAAACGTGTATGTGGCTCTTTGCCCATAGGAATGAATGGGAGAGAGAACAACATTCTGCAGTTTCTATGCACCTACACCTGGAAAGTCACAAACTTCACGGATGCTTTCTCTTATGGGACGGAATGATTTGCCACTGTTTGCACAGCGTGGAATTGTGAAGTACTTTAGTTACAAAAGTGTCATTTTAGCCAGAGTTCTCTGTTGCGCTGTATACAGAAACAGGCATTGGAGTGCCCTGCTTCCCAAGGAAGCTTGAGCTTAGGTGGCTGTTCAGCAGTAAGAACACACACTTAGAAAAACAAATCATGCAGTACAAATGAGCAGCTCTCCTCAGGGCCCTGGAGTCTAGAATCGTGTTTGTGAGTCTTTTTCCGTAAGAATGAATGGGAGAGAGAACAACATTCTGCAATTTCTGTGCACCTCCAGCTGGAAAGTCACAAACCTCACAGGTGCTTTCACTTAGGATACTGAATGATTTGCCACTGTTTGCACAGCGCGGAACTCTGAAGTACTTTAGTTAGAAAAGGGATGTTTTAGCCAAGATCTGTGTTGCGCCGTATACAGGAACAGGCATTGGATTGCTCTGCTTCCCAAAGAAGCTTTAGCTTAGCTGGCTCTTCTGCAGTAAGAACTCACACTTTGAAACACAGGTAATGCAGTAGAAATGAGTAGATCTCCTGAGGGCCCTGGACTCTAGAAACGGGTTGGTGGCTCTTTTTGCAAAGGAATGAATGGGAGAGAGAAAACACTTCTGCAGTTTCTCTGATACTCAAGCTAGAAAGTCACAAATTTCACGCATGCTTTCACATAGGATACTGAATTATTTGCCACTCTTTGCACAGCTCGGAACTGTGAAGTACTGTAGTTTCAAAAGTGATGTTTTAGACAAGTTGTGTGTTGCGCCTTATACAGGAACAGGCATTGGCGTTCCCTGCTTCTCAAAGATGCTGAATCTTAGCTGGCTCTTTTTCAGAAAAAACTCACACTTAGAATGAAAAGTCATGCAGTAGAAATGAGCAGCTCTCCTCAGGCCATGGAGTCTTGAATCGAGATTGTGGCTCTTTTACCATAGGAATGAAATGGAGAGAGAACTACCTTCTGCACTTTCTCTGAACTTCCACCTGAAAAATCACAAACTTCACGGATGCTTTCTCTTAGGAGACTGAATGATTTGCCACTCTTTTCACAGCGTGGAACTGTGAAGTACTTTAGTTACCAAAGTGAAGTTTTAGCCAAAGTTCTGTGTTACGCTGTATGCAGGAACAGGCAATGGAGAGCCCTGCCTCCCAAAGAAGGTGGAGCTTAGCTGCCTCTTCTACACTAAGAACTCACACTTAGGCACACAAATCATGCAGTAGAAACAAACAGCTCTCCTAAGTGCACTGGAGTCTAGAAACGTTATTGTGGCTCTTTGCACATAGGAAAGAATGGGAGAGAAAACAACCTTCTGCAGTTTTTTTGCACCTCCAGCAGGAAAGTCACAAACCTCACGGATGCTTTCGCTTATGTGACTGAATGTTTTGTCACTCTTTTCACAGTGCAGAACTGTGAAGTACTGTAGTTACAAAAGCGACGTTTTATCCAGAGTTCTGTGTTGTGCTCTATTGAGGAACAGGCATTGGAGTGCCCTGCTTCCCAAAGAAATTGGAGCTTAGCTGGCTCTTCTTCATTAAGAACTCACACTTAGAAACACAAATCATGCAGTCGAAACATGCAGCTCTCCTCAGTTCATTGGAGTCTACAAACGTGTTTGTGGTGCTTTGCCCATAGGAATGAATGGGAGAGAGAACAACCTTCTGCATTTTCTCTGCACCTTCATCTGGAAGTCACAAACTTCACGGAAGCTTTCGCTTTGGAGCCTGAATGATTAGCCACTCTTTGCACAGCGAGGAACTGTGAAATAGTTTAGTAACAAAAGTGACGTTTTAGCCAGAGTTCTGTGTTGCGCACTATACAGGAACAATCAGTGGAGTGCGCTACTTCACAAAGACGCTCGAGCTTAGCTGGCTCTTCTGCATTAAGAACTCAAACTAAGAAACACAAATCATACAGTAGAAACAAGCAGCTCTCCTCAGGTCACTGGAATCTAGAAACGTGTTTGTGGTTCTTTCCCCATAGCAATGAATGGGAGAGAGAACAACCTTCTGCAGTTTCTCTGCACCTACAGGTGGAAAGTCACAAACTTCTCGGATGTTATAGCTTTAGAGACTGAATGATTTGGCACTCTTTTCACAGCGTGGAACTGTGAAGTACTTTAGTTACAAAAGTGAAGTTTTAGCTAGAGTTCTGTGTTGCACTCCAAACAGGAACAGGTATTGCATTGTCCTGCTTCCCACAGAAGGTGGAGCTTAGGTGGCTCTTCTGCATTAAGAACTCACACTTAGAAACAAAAATCATGCAGTAGAAAGAAGCAGCTCTTCTCAGGGCACTGGAGTCTAGAGACGTGTTTGTGGCTCCTTGCCCATAGGAAAGAATGGGAGAGAGAACAACATACTGCAGTTTCTCTGCACCTCCACCTGGAAAGTCTCAAACTTCACAGATGCTTTCTCTTAGGGGACTGAATGATTTGAAACTCTTCACAGTGCGGATCTGTGAAGTACTTATTTACAAAAGTGAAATTTTACCAACAATTCTGTGTTGCGTTCTATACAGGAAGAGGCATTGGAGTGCCATGCTTCCCAAAGAAGCTGGAGCTTAGCTGGCTCTTCTGCATTAAGAACTCACACTGAGAAACGAAAATCATGGAGTACAAACAAGCAGCTCTCCAAGGGCACTGAAGTCTAGAAATATGTTTGTGGCTCTTTGAATTTAGGAATGAATGGGAGAGAGAACAAACTTCTGCAGTTTCTCTGCACCTCCAGACGTAAAGTAACCAATTTCATGGATGCTTTCGCTTAGGGAACTGAATGATTTGCCACTCTTTCACAGCCCAGATCTGTGAAGTACTTCAGTTACCAAAGTGACATTTAACCTGTGTGGCATTTTAGCGTTGCTCTGTATACTGTGACACACAACAGAGTGCCCTGTTTCCTAAAGAGCATTGAGCTTAGCTGGCTTTTCCTCATTCAGGTCTCACACTTGGAAACACAAATCATGCACTAGAAACAACAGCTCTTCTCAGGGCACTGGAGTCTAGAAACCTGTTTCAGGCTGTTTGCATCTAGGACGGAATATAAGAGAGAACAAAAATCTGCAATTTCACTGCAACTCTTGCTGAAAAGTCCCAAACATCACGGATTCTTTCTCTTAAGAGACTGAGTGATTTACCACGGTTTTCACAGCGCGGCACTGTAAAGTACTTTAGTTACAAAAGTGAAGATTTAGCCAGAGTTCAGTATTGCAATGGATCCAGGAACAGGCATTGGAGTGTCCTGCTTAACAAAGAAGCCAGAGCATAGTTGGCTCTTCTGAATTAAGAACTCACAATTAGTAACAGAAATCAAGCAGTAGAAACAAGCAGCTCTCCTCAGGGTACTGCAGTCTAGAAACTTGTTTGTGGCTCTTTGCCCATAGGAATGAATGGGATTGAGAACAACCTTCTGAAGTTTCTCCACATCTCCAGCTGCAAAGTTAGAAACTTCATGGATACTTTCTCTTAGGAGACTGTACGATTTGCAACTGTTTTCACAGCGCGGAACTGTGAAGTGATTTAGTTACAAAAGAGACGTTTTAGAGAGAATTTTGGTTTGCGCAGTCCATTACGGGAACAGGCATTGGAGTGCCCTGCTTCTCAAAGAAGATGGATCTTAGCTAGCTCCTCTGCATTAAGAACTCACACTTAGAAACACAAATAATGCACTAGAAACAAGCAGCTCTCCTCAGGGCACTGGAGTTTAGAAACGTGTTTGGTCCTCTTTGCCCTTAGGAATGAATGGGAGAGAACAACCTTCTGAAGTTTCGATGCACCTTCAGGGGGAAAGTCACAAACTTCACGGATGCTTTCTCTTAGTGGACTGGATGATTTGCCACTGTTTTCAGAGCGTGGAACTATGAAGTACTTTAGTTATAAATGTGAAGTTTTAACAAAATTTCTGTGTTGCACCACCTGTATACAATAACAGGCATTGGAGTGCCATGCTTCCCAAAGAAGCTACAGCTAGCTGGCTGTTCTGCATTAAGAACTCACAATTTGATACACAAATCGTGGAGTAGAAAAGCAGCTTTTAACAGGGCTCTGCAGTATAGAAACCTCTTTATGGCTCTTTGCGCCTAGGACAGAAGGAGAAAGAGAACAACCTTTTGCAGTTTCTATGCACCTCAAACTGGAATGTCCCAAAGATCATGGATTCTTTCTCTCAGGAAACTAAATGATTTGCCACTGTTTTTACCGCGCGGAACTGTGAAGTACTTCAGTTAGAAAAATGGTGTTTTCACCAGAGTTCTGTGTTGAGCCGTATATAGGAACAGGCATTGGATTCCCCTGCTTCTCAAAGAAGCTGGTGCTTAGCTGGCTCTATTGCATCAAGAACTCACACTTAGAAACAAAAATCATGCTGTTGGAAGAAGCAGCTCTCCTCAGGGCACTGAAATCTAGATACCTGTTTCAGGCTCCTTGCGCCTATGAAAGAATGGGAAAGAGAACAATCTTGTTCATATTCTCGGAATCTCCAGCTACAAACTCAGAAACTTCACAGATGCTTTTAATTAGGAGACTGAAAGATTTTCCATGGTATTCACAGCAAAGACCTGTAAAGCAGTTTAGTTAGAAAAGTGACATTTTGGACAGAGTCTGTGTTGCGCTGTGTCCACGAACAGACATTGGAGTGCCCTGATTCCCAATGAGGCTGGAGCGTAGCTCGTTCCCCTGCACTAAAAATTCCACTTAGAAACATAAATCTTGCCATAGAAACAAGCAGCTCTCCTCAGGGCACTGGAGTCTAGAAACGTGTTTGTGGCTCTTTGCCCATAGGAATGAATGGGAGAAAGAACAACCTCTTCAGTTTCTCTGCACCTCCAGCTGGATAGTCAAAAATTTCACTAATGCTTTCATTAGCAGACTGAATGATTTCAAAGTGTTTTCACAGCTCGGAACTGTGAAGTACTTTAGTTACCAAAGTGAAATTTTAGCCAGAATTCTGTGTTGCGCCGTCTGTATACATGAAAATGCAGTGGAGTGCCGTGCGTCCAAAGAAACTGGAGCTTAGTTGGCTATTCTGAAATAAGAACTCACACTTAGAAACACAAATCATGCAGTAGAAACAAGTAGTTCTCTTCAGGGCAATTGATGCTACAACCGTGTTTGTGTCTCTTTGCCCTTATGAATGAAAGGGAGAGAGAACAACCTTCTGCAGTTTCTCTGCACCTCCAGCTGGAAAGTCACAAACTTCATGGATGCTTTCTCTTAGGAGACGGAATGATTTGTCACTGTTTTCACAGTGTTGAACTGTGAAGTACTGTAGTTGCAAAAGCGAAGTGTTAGCCAGAGTTCTGTGTTGCACTGTATACAGGAATCGGCATTGGATTGTCCTCTTTCCCAAAGAAGCTGGGGCTTAACTGGTTCTTCTGAATTAAAAAACCACACTTAAAACACAAATCATGCAGTAGAAACAAGCAGCGTTATTCAGGGCACTGGAGTTTGGAAACGTGTTTGTAGCTCTTTTCCAGTAGTAATGAATGGGAGAGAGAACAACCTTCGGCAGTTTCTCTGCACCAACAGGTGGAAAGTAACACACCTCAAGGATGCTTTATCTTAGCACACTGAATGGTTACCCATTCTTTTCACAGCGCGTAACTGTGATGTTCATAGTTACAAAAATGACGTGTTACCGAGACTTCTGTGTTGCGCTGTATACAGGAACAGACAATGGAATGCCCTGCTTCCCAAAGATGCAGGAGCTTCCCTGGCTCCTCTGCATTAAGAACTGTCACTTTGAAACACAAATCATGTAGTAGAAAAGCAGCTTTTAACAGGGCTCTGCAGTGTAGAACCTCTTTCTGGCTCTTTGCGCCTAGGACGGAAAGAGAGAGAGAAATACCTTTTGCTGTTTCTATGCACCTCAAACTGGAATGTCACAAAGATCACGGATGCTTTCTCTTAGGAAACTGATTGATTTGCCACTGTTTTCACAGGGCGGAACTGTGAAGTACTTTAGTTATAAAAGTGACATTTTAGAAAGTGTTCTGTGCTGCTCATTATAGAGGAACAGGCATTGGAGTGCCCTGCTTCTCAAAGAAGCTGGACCTTAGCTGGCTCATCTGCATTAAGAACTCTCAGTTGGAAACAAATCCTGCAGTAGAAAAGCAGCTGTTTTCAGGGCACTGGAGTCAGAAACCTCTTTCAGGCTTTTTGCACTTCAGACGGAATTGGATAGAGAAAATCCTTTTGCAGTTTCTCTGCACCTGAATCTGGAATGTCCCAAAGTTCACGGATGCTTTCTCTTAGGAAACTCAATGATTTCATACTGTTTTCACAGCGTGGAACTATGAAGTACTTTATTTACAAAAGTGACGTTTTAGCCAGAGTTCTGTTCTGCGCCATATAAAGGAATACGCATTGGTTTGCCCTGCTTCCCAAAGAATCTGGAGCTTAACTGGCCCTTTTGCATTAAGAACTCACACTTAGAAGCTCAAATCATGCAGTAGGAAGAAACAGCTCTCCTCAGGGCACTGTAGTCTAGAAACCAGTTACACGCTCTTTGCAGCATGGAAGGAATGGGAGAGAAAACAAACTTCACAAGCTTCTCTTCACCTCCAGCTGGAAACACAGGAACTGCACAGATGTTTTCTCTTAGGAGACTGAATGATTTGCCACTGTATTCACAGCACAGAACTGTGGAGTACTTTAGTTACAAAAGTGAAGATTTAGCCACAGATCTGTTTTGCGCAGTATACAGGTACAGGCATTCGATTGACCTGCTTTCGAAAGAAGCAGGAGCTTAACAGGCTCTATTGCATTTAGAACTCACAAATAGAAAGAAAAATCATGGAGTAGAAACAGGTAGCTCTCCTCAGGTCACTGGAATGTAAAATGTGCTTGTGACTCTTGGCCCATAGGAATGAAAGGGAGAGAACAACCTTCTGCAGTTTCTGGGCACCTCCAGCTGGAAAGTCACAAACTTCATGGATGCTTTCTCTTAGCAGACTGAATGATTTGGCAGTGTTTTCACATTGCGGAACTGTGAAGTACTTTAGTTACCAAAGTAACGTCTTATCCGGAGTTCTGTGTTGCGTCGTCTGTATACAGGAACCTGCATTGAAGTGCTGTGCGTCCGAAAGGAACTGGAGCTTAGCTGGCTCTCCTGCATGAAGAACTCATATTTAGAAACACAATTCATGCAGTAGAAATAAGAAGGTCTCTTCAGGGCACTTGATGCTAGTACCGTATTTGTGTCTCTTTGCCCATAGGAATGAAAGGGAGAGCGAAAAACCTTCTGCAGTTTCTATACACCTCCAGATGAAAAGTCACAAACTTCCTGGATGATTTCTCTTAGGAGACTGAATGATTTGCCACTGTTTCCACAGCGCTGAACTGTGAAGTACTTTAGTTACATAAGTAATGTTTTAGCCAGAATTCTGTGTTGCGACTTATAAAGGAACAGGCATTTGAGTGCCCTTCTTCCGAAAGAAGCTGGAGTTCAGCTGGCTCTTCTGCATTAAGAACTCACACTTAGAAACGCAAATCATGCAGTAGAAACAAGTAGCTCTCCTTAGGGCACTAAAGTCTAGAATCATGTTTATGACTCTTTGCCCATACGAATGAATGGGAGATAGTAAAACCTTCACCTGTTTTTCTGCACCTCCAGCTGGAAAGTCACAAAATTCCCGGATGATTTCCATTAGGAGACGGAATGATTTGCCACTGTTTTCACAGTGTGGAATTGTGAAGTACTTTAGTTACAAAAGTGAAGTTTATGTCAGTGTTCTCTGTTGCACAGTCCTTATACCGTAACAGATATTGGAGTGCCCTGCTTCTCAAAGAAGCTGGAGTTCAGCTGGATCTTCTTCATTAAGAACTCACACTTAGAAACATAAATTATGCAGTAGAAACAAGCAGCTCTCCTCAGGGCACTGGAGTGTAGAAATGTGTTTGTGTCTCTTTTCCCATAGGAAAGTATGGGAGAGAGAATAACCTTGTGCAGTTTCTCTGTACATCCAGCTGGAAAGTCACAAAACTCACGGGTGGTTTCTCATAGGAGACTGAATGATTTGCTATTCTTTTCACAATGTGGAACTGTGAATTATTTTAGTTACAAAAGTGACCTTTTACCAAAATTCTTCGTTGCGAAGTATACAGGAACAGGCATCAGCATGCCCTGTTTCTCAAAGAACCTGGAGCTTAGCTTACTCTTCTGCATTAAGAACTCTCATTTAGAAACAAAAGTAGTGCAGTAGAAACAAGCAGCTCTCTTCGGGGCACTGGGGGCTAGAAACTAGTTTCAGGCTCTTTGCCCCAATGAAGGAATGAGAAAGAGAACAACCTTCTGCACTTTCTCTGCACCTCCAGCAGGATAGTAACAAACTTTGTTTTTGCTTTCTCTTAGCAGACTGAATGATTTGCCACTCTTCACATCGTGGAACTTTAAAGTCCTTTAGTTACAAAAGTGACGTTTTAGAAAGTATTCTGTGTTGAGCATTATATAGGAACATTCATTGGAGAGCCCTGCTTCCCAAAGAAGCTGGAGCTTAACTGACTCTTCTGCATTGAGAACTCACACTTAGAAACACAAATCTTGTAGTAGAAAGAAACTGTTCTCCTCAGTGCACTTTAGTCTAGAAACTTGTTTCAAGCTCTTTGCACCAAGGAAGGTATCGGAGAGAGAACAACATTCTGAATTTTCTCTTTACATCCAGGTGGAACATCACAAACGTCACAGATGATTTCTGTTAAGAGACTGCATTATTTGCCTCTGTGTTCACAGCGCAGAACTGCGATGTACATTAGTTACAAGAGTGAAATTTTAGCCAGATTTCTGTGTTACGCCATATACAGGAACAGACACTGGAGTGTTCTGCTTCTCAAAGGAGTTGGAAATTAGCAGGATCTTCTGCATGAAGAACTCACACTTAGAAACACAAACCATGCAGTAGAAAGAAGCAGCTCTTCTCAGGGCACTGGAGTCTATAAACGTGTTTCTGGCTCTTTGCCCAAATGAACGACTGGGAGACATAAAAACCCACTGCAGTTTCTCTGAATCTCCAGCTGGAAAGTCACCAACTTCACGGATGCTTTCTCTTAGGAGACTGAATTATTTGCCACTGTTTTCTCAGCGCAGATCTCTGAAGTTCTTTACTTACAAAAGTGTTGTTTTAGCCAAAATTCTCTGTAGCAACTTATAGAGGAACAGGTATTGGAGTGCCCTACTTCCCAAAGCAGCTGGAGCTTACCTGGACCTTCTGCATTAAGAACTCACTCTTAGAAATACAAATCATGCAGTGGAAACAAGCAGCTCTCCTCAGGGCACTGGAGTCTGGAAACGTGTTTGTGGCTCTTTGCCCACAGGAATGAAAGTTAGAGAGAACAACCTTCTGTAGATTCTTTGCACCTAAAGCCAGAAAGTCACAAAGTTTATGGAAGTTTCTCTTTGGGAAAGAAATATTTGTCAATGTTTATTTAGCGTGGAACTGTGAAATACTTTTGTTACAAAAGTGATATTGTTGTCAGAGATCTCTGTTGTGCCATATACAGAAACACGCATTTGCGTGCCCTGCTTCCCAGAGAAGCTGGAGCTTCCCTGTCTCTTCTGCATAAAGAACTAACACTTAGAAACACAAATCATGCAGTAGAAACAAGCAGCACTCCTCAAAGTACTGGAGTCTTGAAACGTGTTTGTGGCTCTTTTCCCATAGGAATGAAAGTGAGTTAAGGGTGTGTTCAGGTCTCCTGTTAAAATTTTGGTATTATATAGTACATTTTTCATGTTCTTTAAGATTTGCTTTATAAAGTTGCGTGCTCCCATGTTTGGTGCATACATATTCATGAGCGTTACCTCTTCCTCTTGAATATTTCATCTAACCAGTTTATAGTGGCTTTCTTTATTTCGCTTAATCATTGTTGGTTTGAAGTTTAGATTTTCTGAGAAGAGAATTGCTACCCATGCTTTTTTCTGAGGTTCGTGGGCATGTAGTACTGTGTTCCATCCTTTGACTTTAAGCCTATCAATGTATTTATGAGTTGAATGTGTTTCTAGTATACGGTATATTGTTGGATTTTGTTTCCTAATCCTTTATGCCATCTATTTCTCTTAATTGGTGAATTGAGTCCATTTACTTTGATGGTTAGAATTGAGATGTATTGACTTACGGTTGCCATATTATTTACCTGTTATCATTTACTCCTTTTTCTCCTGTGTTTAATTGCTTACGCTATTTTTTGGTTGCTTCCGATCTCATTCGATGATCTAGAGTGTGCCTAAGGAGAGTCACAATAGGAGAAGACACTCTCTCAAGCTTACACAGTGAACACATTGGCCAAGCAATGGCTGTGACTCATCCATATGGCAGCACTGACAAAGTTTCTAAAATCTGAGGACAGGATCTCAGGATAAATCCTGAGGGGATTTCACTGACCTTCTCAGACCCAAAGCTACAACTCTTGTTGCGTAGGTCCTGCTCTACCTTGGTCTTAACCATCCAGGAGAAAAGTATGAAGATGAAATATAGGAAATAAGGACATGCTGTTACATTGAGCTGTGGGGGACTCAGTCAATAATTTCTGACAATGAAAGTTAAACAGAAGAAAAATGCTATTATGGGCTACTGGACTCTTTTAGAATATTTTGCTGAGTAACCAAACATAAAATATTCAATAACGGAACTTAGAAAAAATGGGGTATACTGATGAATGTCCATTTTGTATCTCTGTATTCAAAGTGGTTAGGTAAGATATATAGTTGCATTCGCTTCATGAATAGAATGATTTGTTCTAATGGTGTTTGTAAATAGGATCACAAGTCCGCATTTTGTACAGCAATTATCCACTAAGAAGAATATATGCAGTGTATTATTTGTTGAAACAGTACTTACGATTTGGTTTGAAACATTCTCATTGCTATCTGTTTATCAATAAAACATGGAAAAAATAAATTATCCAAATAAAAAAGGAGAGAACAACCTTCGTCAGTTTCTCTGCACCTCCAGGTGGAAAGCAACAAACTTCATGAATGCTTTCTCTTAGGAGAGGATGCTTTCTCTAGGAGACTGACAATTTTGCCACTGTTTTCACAGCACGAAACTGTGAAGTAATATAGTCACAAAAGTGTCATTCTAGTCAGAGATATGTGATGCGCAGTATACAGGAATAGGCCTTGGAATGCCCTTCTTCCTAAAGAACGTCGAGCTTAGCTGGATCTTCTGCAATAAGAACTCATACTTTGAACCAAAAATCGTGAAGTAGAAACAAGCATCTCTTCTCAGGGCACTGGAGTCTAGATACCTGTATGTGGCTCTTTGCCCATAGCAATGAATGGGGAGGGAAAAACCTTCAGCAGTCTCTCTGCACCTCCCGAAGGAAAGTCACAAGCTTCACGGATGATTTCTCGTAGGAAACTGAAATATTTGCCCCTGTTTTCACTGCACTTCACTGTGAAATACTTTAGTTACAAAGTGACATTTTACCCAGAGTTCTATGTTGCACTGTATATAGGAACATGCATTGGAGTGTCCTGATTCCCTAAGAATTTGGAGCTTAGCTGGATGTTCTGCATTAAGTACTCACACTTAGAGACACAATGCATGCAGTAGAAACACGGAGCACTCTTCAGGGCACTGGAGTCTAGAAACGTGTTTTGACTGTTTGCGAAAAGGAATGAATGGGAGAGAGTACATCCTACTGCAGTTTCTCTCCACCTCCAGCTGTAAAGTCACAAACTTCATGGCTGCTTTCTCTTAGGAGACAGAATGATTTGCCACTCTTTCCACAGCATGGAAATGAGAAATACGTTAATTACAAATGTGAGGATTTAGCCAGTATTTTCAGTTATGCTGTATACAGGACTATGCATTTTAGTGCTCTGCTTTCCAAAGAAGCTGGAGCTTAGCTGACTCTTTTGCATTAAGAACTCCCCCTTAGAAACACAATTTATGCAGTAGAAAATAACAGCTCTCCTAAGGGCACTGGAGTGTAGAAAGCTGTTTTAGGCTCTTTGCCCCTAGCAAGGAATGGGAGAGAGAACAAACTTCTGCAGTTTCACTGTACCTCCCGCTGGAAATCACAAACTTCACTGAGGGTTTATCTTAGGAGACTGAATGATTTTCCACTCTTTTCACATGGAGGAACTGTGAAGTACTTTATTTACAAAAGTTTAGTGTTAGTTAGAGTTCTGTCTTGTGCTGTATAAAGCAACAGGCAATGGAGTGTAATGATTCCCGAAGAACTTGCAGCTTAGCTGGATCATCTGCATGAAGAACACTCACTCAGAAGCACAAATCATGCAGTAGAAACAAGGAGATCTCCTCAGGGCACTGGAGACTAGAAACGAATTTGTGGCTTTTTGCCCATAGGAATGAATGGGAGAGAGAAAAATCTTCTGCAGTCTCTGCACCTCCAGGTGGAAAGTCACAAACTTCACGGATGCTTTCTCTTAGGAGAATGAATGATTTGCCAATATTTTCCAAGTGTGGAACTGTGAGATACTTTAGTTACAAAAGTGACATTTTAGCCAAAGTTCTGTGTTGTGCCATATACACGACCAGGTGTTGGAGTGCCCTGCTTCGCAAAGAAGCTGGAGCTTAGCTGGCTCTTAAGCATTAAGTACTCACACTTAGATACACAAATCATGCAGTAGAAAAAAGTAGCTCTGCTGAGGCCACTGGAGTCTAGAAACGTGTTTGTGGCTCTTTGCCCATAGGAATGAATGAGAAAGAGAACAACCATCTGCAGTTTTTGTGCACCTCCACCTGGTAAGACACAAACTTCACAGGTGCTTTGTCTAGGCAGACTGAATTATTGGCCACAGTTGTAGCAGCGCGAAACTGTGAAGTACTTTAGTTACCAAAGTAATGTTTTAGCGAGAGTATTGTGTAGCACCGAATACAGGAACAGACATTAGAGTACCCTGCTTCCCAAAAGAAGATGGAGCTTAGCTGGCTCTTCTGCATTAAGAAGTCACACATAGAAACACAAAACATGCAGTAGAAACAAGCGGCAAACCTCAGGGCACTGGAGTCTAGAAACGTGTTTGTGTCTCTTTGCACATAGAAATTAATTGGAGCGAGAACAACCTTCTGAACTTTCTCTGCACTTCCAACTGGAAACTCTGAAACTTCATGATTCTTTCTCTAAGGAGACTGAATGATTTGCCACTGTTTTCACAGCGCAGAACAGTGAAGTTCTTTACTTACAGAAGTGACGTTTTAGCCAGATTTCTGTGTTGCACAGAATAGAGCAACAGACATTGGAGTGCCCTGCTTCCCAAAGAAGCTGAATTTTTCCTGCCTTTTCTGCATTAAGAACTCACACTTAGAAACACAAATCATGCAGTAAAAACAAGCAGCTCTCCTCAGCGCACTGGAGTATAGAAACATGTTAGTGACTCTTTGCCCATAGGAATGAATGGGAGAGAGAAAAATCATCTGCTATTTGTCTGCACCTCCAGGTGGAAAGTCACCAATTTCCCGGATGCTTTCTGTTAGGAGATTAAATGATTTGCCACCCTTTTCACATCGTGAAACTGTGATAATCTTTAGTTACAAAAGTGAGGTTTTAGTCAGAGTTCTGTATTGCACCATATACAGGAACAGGCATTGATGTGCCCTGCTTCCCACAGAAGCTGTACCTTAGCTAGCTCTTCTGCATTAAGAACTCACACTTAGAAACACAAATCATGCAGTAGAAACAAGCAGCTGTCCTCAGTTCACTGTAATCTAGAAACGTGTTAGTCACTCTTTGCCCTAAGGAATGAATTGGAGAGAGAAAAGAGCTCTGCAAATTCTCTGCATTTCTTGCTGGAAAGTCACCAACTTCACAGATGATTTCTTTAATGGGACTGATTTATTTCCATTCTATTCACAGTGTGGAACTGTTAAGTACTTAATTACAAAAGTGAAGTTTTAGCCACAGTTCTGTGTTGAGCCATAGACAAGAACAGCCATGGGAGAAGCCTTCTTCTGAAATAAGCTGGAGCTTAGCTGGCTCTTCTGCATTAAGAACTTACACTTAAAAACACAATTCATGCAGTAGTAAAAAGCAGCTCTCCTCAGGGCAAAGGAGTCTAGAAACCTGGCTCTTTGTCCTTAGTAAGGAATGGGAGAAAGAACAATCTTCTGCAGTTTCGCTGAACCTACAGGTGGAAAGTAACCAACGTCACGGAGGCTTTCTCTTAGGAGACTGAATGATTTTCCACTCTTTTCACAGCGTGGAATTGTGAAGTAGTTTAACTTCAAAAGTGACGTTTTAGCTGGACTTCTGTGTTGCGCCGTATACAGTAACAGGCAATGGAATGCCCTGCTTCCCAAAGAAGCTGAAGCTTAGCTGGTACTTCAGCATTAACAACTCACACTTCGAAACCCAACTCATGCAGTAAAAACAAGCAGTTCTCCTCAGGGTACTGGAGACTAGAAACGTGTTTGTGGCGCTTTGCAGTGGGAATGAATGGGAGAGAGAACAGCCATCTGCAGTTTATCTGCACCTCCAGCTGGAAAGTCAGCAACATCAACGACGCTTTCTCGTCGGGAACTGAATGATTTGCCACTCTTCTCACAGCACGGAACTGTGAAGTACTTTAGTTACAAAAGTGGCGTTTCAGCCAGAGTTCTGTGTTGTGCCGTATACAGGGACAGGCATTGAAATTCTCTGCTTTCCAAAGAAGCTGAAGCTTAGCTGGCTCTTCAGTATTAAGAACTCACACTGAGAAACACAAATCATGCAGGAGAAACAAACAGCACTCCTCAGGGCATTGGATTGTAGAAACTTGTTTGTTGCTCTTTGCCCAAAGGAATGAATGTTTGAGAGAACAACCTTGTACAGTTTCTCTGCTCACCCACCTGTAAATTTAACAATTTCACGGATGCTTTCTCTTGGAGACTTGATGATTTGTAACTTTATTCACAGCTCGGAAAGGTGAAGTACTTTTTTTTACAAAAGTGAGGCTTTAGCCAGTGTTCTGTGTTGTGCCTTATACAGGAACAGTCATTGGAGTGCCCTGCTTCCCTAAGAAACTGGAGCTTAGCTGGTTCTTCTACATTAAAAACTCACACTTAGAAACACCAATCAAGCAGGAGAACAAAGCACCTCTCCTCAAGGCACGGAAGTGTAGATACCTGCTTCTGCCTCTTTGCCCAAAGGAATGAATTGGAGAGCGAAAAATGTTCTGTAATTTCTCTGCACTTCCAGTTGGAAAGTCACCAACTTCACGGATGCTTTCTCTGAGGAGACTGATTCATTTCCACTGTATTCACAGCACAGAACTGTGAAGTACTTTAGATACACAAGTGACGTTTTACCCAGAATTCTGTGTTGTGAAGTATACTTGAACAGGCATTGAAGTGCCCTACTTCCTAAAGAAGCTGTAGCTTAGCTGGATCTTCTGCATTAAGAACTCACACTGAAAAAGTCAAATCATGCAGTATAAACAAGCAGCTCTCCTCAGGGCACTGGTGTCTAGAAACATGTTTATGGCTCTTTGCCCATAGGAATGAATGGGAGAGAGAACAACCTTCTTCAGATTCTCTGCACTTCCAGCTGGTAAGTCACCCACTCCACGGATGCTTTTTCTTTGAAGCCTCAATGGTTTGCCACTCTTCACAGCGCGGAACTGTGAAATAGTTTAGTTACACAAATGACGTTTTAGCCAGAGTTCTGTGTTGCGCCGTATATAGGAAAATGCATTTGAGTGCCCTGCTTCCCAAAGATGCTAGAGCATATCTGGCTCTTCTGCATTAAGAACTCACACTTAGAAACAAAAATCATGCAGGAGAAACAAGCAGATCTCCTCAGTGTGCTGGAGTCTAGAAATGTGTTTGTGGATCTTTGCCCATAGGAATGAATGGGAGATAGAACAACCTTCTGCAGTTTCTCTGCACCTCCAGCTGGAAAGTTTCCAACTTCATGCATGCTTTCTCATGGAGACTGAATGATTTGCAACTTTTTTCACAACAAGGAACTGTGAAGTACCTTAGTTACAAAATTGACGTTTTAGCCACAGTTCTGTGTTGCGCCCTATACAGGAATAGGTATTGGAGTGCCCTTCTTCCCAAAGAAGCTGGAGCTTAGCTGGTTCTTCTCCATGAAGAACTCACAGTGAAAAACACAAATCATGCAGGAGAAAAAAGCTGGTCTCGTGAAGGCACGAGAGTGTAGAAACGTGCTTCTGTCTCTTTGCCCATAGGAATGAATGAGATAGAGAACAATGTTCTGCAGTTTCTCTCCACCTCTACCTGGAAAGGCACCATCTTCAGGGATGCTTTCTCTTAGGAGACTGAATGATTTTCCACTCCTTTCACAGAGCAGAACAGTGAAGTACTTTAGTTACAAAAGTGACATTTTAGCTAGCCCTGGTCTAGTGAGTGTGTGGAGAACTTCCTCCTAACCTGCGCTGGCACGACCAGTCCAAGCCCAAGAGCAGCGTGGGCTGTGCCCTCTCCCATCCCCTCAGACAGCCCACAACCAGTCTGCAGTACCTCTTCCACCCCTCCCGCTGAGTAGGTATTTCTGCCGCCTTCCGGGAACTCCCAGACCCAGTCCTAGCCCAGGTAAGGTGAATGTGTGGAGACCTTCCTGCTACACTGTCCCGGCGGGACCAGTCCCATCCCAGGCGCAGCTTGGGCCAGACCCTCTCCCACACCCTCGGGCTGCCCCCTACCACTCCATCGTACCTCCCCCAAACCTCCCACACAGTACTAATTTCTGCCAAGTTCCAGGAACCCTCAGACCCAGTCGTAGCCCAGGTCCTCAGGGGGAAGGAGCTGAGTACAGCAGCCAAATCTAAGCCAGACGCGGCTGGATACGTCTAAACACTTTAGAGCTCCACCTGAACTTCAGTACTTGTGAAGGTTATAACTACAGCAAAGATCTATAACAAAGGGCAGAAGACAGTGCTACACAAAATGAGGAGAAGGAACAAAATGCAAACTCAGAAACCAAGATCACCCATAACAAGTGCAGGGGACACTAACACAGAACAAATTGGAAATCACACAGCTGAGAGCAATGAATCAACAGCTTCTGAAATAAAAAAGCTGCAGAAAGATATAGAAGACCTCAGATTGGAAATGAAAAAAGAAATCC